>NC_090743.1:44127143-44132315 GCF_036898095.1 Palaemon carinicauda
TCTTATTAATTCAATCCAGATCTCCAAGATCCCATATCCAGGCAGGATCCCTAAATTTTTTATGAAAAAAAAACTTTGCTTTGATCCGATGAGATAACCCTCCTGAGCCGAATCAGATCTGCTTTTTAATGCGGAATAGAACCAATCTTTGATCCAAATGAAAACCTTCTCTGATCCGAGATACCTTATTTGACCCAGACGAGGCACCCTCTGTGCTATGGAACGAATTATTGTTGATTTTCAGCACAGACTGGATGACATCAACGTCTGAATTAGTTTTTATTAAATAATGGATTTCCCCCCTTTTCATATTTATTGATCGTTCTTTGGCTTATTTATTTCAATGGGTTGTGTATTTTATGTTTTTATTTTTCATTTATATTTTTACAATTTATAACCTTAATTTCAATTATTTTCTCCTCATTGGGCTATTGACCTCACTAGGAATCTTTCGTTTGGACCATTCTCTTTTTCTCCAAACTGGGTTGGAGTTGTGTTTAACAACAACAACAACAACAACAACAACAACAACAATAATAATAATAATAATAATAATAATAATAATAATAATAATAATAATAATAATAATAATAATAATAATAATAATAATAATATTTTACCTATAAATTATACGCTGAAGAAAGCTGGCGTAAACCACCCAAACTCTGTCTCACTCTAACTTCCATTCGTCATCGTGGCGTTACGAAATGTACACAGCGAAGCAGCACTGGAGTTTGGCTTTCCATTAGTAAGGGATTCTATTTGCCTAAGAATAAAATCAACACTGGCTGAAGAGAAAGTCTTATTCTGAGGAACAAAGGCACTAGTTTCTGTTTCGAACGATGAGCGAAAAGAAATTTGGTCCTAAATTGGAATCAATGTTTCCTTGAATGAGGGAAATTTATATTTTGATGGAAATGAAAAATGATTTCTTTTTTGGCTTGAATTGAAGTATTGAAAAATTGATCTATAAATTTGTATTTTGGAGGAAGTGAAAATGAATTTTCATTTTTTTCATTCAGGCTTGCACTGAAATCTATGCATTTTGGGGGGTGGGAGAGTGAACGAAAAGGATTTTGGAGTAAAATTAGAATGAATGTTTCTTTGAATGAAGGACATTTGTATTTTGATGGAAGTGGAAAGATTTCTTTAGCTTGAATAGAAATAGGGAAAAATTGATTTAGAATTTTGCATTTTGGACGAAGTGGGAATAAATGTTCTATTTTTCTTTTAGTATGCCTTGCATTGAAATTTATAAACAATATTTTTTTTTCTACTTTATTCATCTCAAAAATCTTTATTGTACTGGTACTGGAATAATACTAGATAATATTTTTTTTTGAGAAATTAATATAAAAGGAATTTGTATTTTGAAGGAACATAAAGAAATAAGAAACGAAATTTATATATATATATAATATATATATATATATATATATATATATATATATATATATATATATATATATATTTATATATATATATATGTATATATATATATATATATATATATATATATATATATATATATATATATATATATATATATATATATATATATATATATATATATTGATATATATATAACTTAGATAAAGGAATCTTTATTACTGTCTTTTGGGCAGAATAAAAGCCAATAGCTTTTGAGCTAAATTTTTTTTTTTTTATTTAGGTGTATGAAATTTGTATTATAGTAAACGTAACATATTTTTTTTATTATGATACCGAAATTCATAAATGAAATAAGATTTTTACTATAATTGTAATAATTCCAAGGGAAATGTAGATTAGGGAAATTCAACAAATAAAAAAAAAAAAAAACATTTTAACAATAAAAAAAAGATTGTAATATTCCTAAGGAACTCCAAGGTAATAGTAACCTTCATTTGATAATACAGATATTGTTTTTTTTTTTTTTTTTTAGTAAAAAAAAAATAATTCATATGAAAAGAAAATTATATTTTCATAAAATCTGAAATATTTCCCTAAATGAAAATAGTTTCTTTCATGAAATCTGAAAAAAAAAATCATAAAGAAAGTTTCTTTTCATGAAATCAGAAAAAAATAACGATTTTTTTTTTGCCCATGAAATCAGTTTAAGATCACTAAAGAGAGAAAACAAAGTTACTTTTTTTATGATATCAGAACAATCTCAACCACCAAGAATAAGACGAATCACTTTAAACGAAGAAAGAAGAAAGATTTAATAGCCAATAAAAATCGAAGCCAAAATAGATTCCACAAGAAATCAAAGTCTAAAATGTTAAGATCTTTAATTTAGAAAATGCTGTTTTGACCAACAATGAATATGAATATAATTATACTAAAAGTTTAATTTAAATAACTCTTTGAGGATGCGGGTGTAATAAACACTAGTTAAAGACGCAGAATTAGTTTTCATATAATTACCTTCGGCAACGAAGTTGGAAGGAGGTTATGTTTTACTCCCTGTTTATGTTTTTGTTTGTGTGTTTGTTTATGAACAGCTTCCTGGCCCTGATTTTAATCGTAGATTAATGAAGCTTGCAGGGATTAACTGTTGTGTAAAAAGCTGGATATTATTAAATTTTGGAAGGTCAAGGTCAAAGGTAAAGGTCACGGTAAAGCAAAATGTCCAAATCACGTAGTCAGTCATAAGTTTGGACATCGTTGTCAAAGAGACTTCAAACTTGGTTCATATTTGAGTGTATGAAAGTCTACGCCAATCAATACATGCTAAGGTCAAAGGTCAAGGTTAAGGTTGAGAAAAAGGTCTAGAAATAAGCTGCCATGCCGGAGGTCTGCGCTCTACTGAGTGCCTCTTAAGATATCAATATTCTTACAATCTCTTCACAACTATGAAAATACTAAAGTTTCTAAGGCCCTTAAGATATGCTTACAGTACACCGGGTAAGGTTCACTGATGGCTCTAGCACCCCCCACCCCACAGAGGGAGTCTACTCATATGGCACATTAGCACATTCTTATTTGATTAATGTGCCCTTCACATCATGGTTTCTTTGCTCCATAGAAACAAAGGCGTCTTTTAAAACTGTAATTTATCAGGTGCCTCCGGATTTCTGGGCCAGATTGAATTTACATGTTTTATAGGTACAATTCATCTCTCTCTCTCTCTCTCATCTCTCTCTCTCTCTCTCTCTCTCGGAAGATTTAGAAGATACCATTCTGATGAAATTATCAATTGAATTCTCTCTCTCCCTCTCTCTCTCTCTCTCTCTCTCTCTCTCTCTCTCTCTCTCTCTCTCTCTCTCTCTCTCTCTCTCGAAGAAGAAGAAGAAGAAGAAGAAGAAGAAGAAGAAGAAGATGAAGAAGATACCATTCTGATGAAATTATCATTGAAATTTCTCTCTCTCTCTCTCTCTCTCTCTCTCCTCTCTCCTCTCTCTCCCTCTCTCTCTCTCTCTCTCTCTCTCTCTCTCTCTCTCTCTCTTCGTTTCACCTTAAACTATTCAGGTATTTGGCAATAGTTAAAATATCTTGTTTTTTAACATTGCATTAAGCAAGAAAGTATGATTCATAAGACTACTTTCCCCAACAATGGAGAGAGAGAGAGAGAGAGAGAGGAGAGAGAGAGAGAGAGAGGAGAGAGAGAGATGAGAGAGAGAGAGAGAGAGTTGGACCTCATCAGCGGATTCTGACAACTCAAATGACTCTGACAAGCAAAGCCATTCAGTGCTCGTTGGTTTGATGTCCCACAAACAAGAACATAGTTTGCTTCGTCTGACTCTCTTAGAAGCCGTTCATGCAACCTGCTTATCTTTCCTACCCAGTGGAAGTCAGAAATACTGTTTAGTCCAGCAAGGTTGATTTACCTTTATTGTAACCATTAACATCGCATGACAATAACCTACTTTAGTCAACGCATCCCTCTTGTGTAAGTCATGTCCAGCTTAATGTAACGTATAATAGAAGAGAAAATCTCTGGAATTTTGCAGCTGAGTTGAAGTAACAACAGAGTTTGTTGAGTAATGATTTTACATAAAGGAAAAGAGGGAATAAAATCTGCTGTTTATTACTTTAAACGTCTGAGATATGTCTGTGATAAAGTTTCAAAATGGCTTGTAACCTTTGGTTTTATGGTTATATATTCATGGGTTATTTTTCGTTTTATTTATTTGCTATATATTAATGCGAGACTAAAGGGAGAAGACGAAAGAAACAAAAATAATTGAGGAAAGTTGCTATACAGTAAGACTAATGAGGTTGAAAGAATAAGATCATTTAACATTATTTATAAAGGAATAGACGAACTGCTGATAAACAACTTTGTGTGATTGAACGAGGGATATGTCACCAATGCTGATTGCACCTGTGGTAAATCGCTCTAGACTTAATAGACCTCATCCTGCGATGTTGCCCACTGGGATCTGCATTTTCTGATATATATCTACAAGAAGTAAATGTTAGAGCCATCTATTTCACACAACGAGGGGTTGTGGTGGCCAATGTGGTAACATCTCTGACTGGTGATTGCCAGACGGGTTCGAATCCCGCTCAAACTCGTTCCTTTAGTGCTGCAACACTCAACATCCTTTTTGAGCTAAGGATGGGGGCTTTGGGGGAGTCTATCTATTTTGTAAAGTAGAATCGAGAGAGAGTTTAAAAGTTCTTCTTTAGTTTTTGATTTTTTTACATATATATTTACCCGCCATATTGACATGGTTTTGTTGCTTAATATCTTGAACAATAATAATAATAATAATAATAATAATAATAATAATAATAATAATAATAATAATAATAATATTATTATTATTATTATTATTATTATCATTATTATTATTATTAGTATTATTATTATTATTATTATTATTATTATTAATAATATGATTTTCATTATGATTGATAATTCATAGTATTATTATTATTATTATTATTATTATTAATATTATTATTATTATTATTATTATTATCATTATTATTATTATTATCAACATGGATATATCTGATATTCTTAACACTCTCCCTGTTACCATAACAACTGGCAAATTTGTGGGATAGAGATTGAAACCTCTACGGTTATTTTACTCCATATTTCACATGGTTAAATTACCAATGTTCATGATTATATAAAGCCTTCAGAAGAGAATTAGGTATAATCCTAATGTGAATTATAATTCACATCCTAATTATGAAGTAATCTAGTTCCCATATTACGAAAGGAGTATAAGA
>NC_090743.1:44132815-44147815 GCF_036898095.1 Palaemon carinicauda
CTCCAACTGCAGGACTGTTATGGGCTGGTTTCTCAATTCCAATTGCAATTACATTGTATGACTTAATTTCATTTACTGATCTAATTTGGATAGAAAACTGGTACTGCTTTCCTCAGCAATACCTCCTCCAGCTACTCATATCGAAACTTGAATGGTTCACCTTGCAAGCCAAAATGCTTGGCTGTGGATAACTTAAGCAATGTTGTATCAGCACCTGTATCAATAAATGCAACCACGCGATGCTATTTTTCCTCAACATCTTGCAGTTCTACATACGTTGTAGGGAGTAGTGTCGATGAATTTTTCCTTCCTGGCTTAAGTTTAGGGTCCCTACTGTGTTGAATGTTGCTGTGCATCTGAAGCAACCTCCTGTGCATGACCAATGTTGCACTCAGAAGCACTTCCTGACAGAGTTAGATTCGCATTCAAAGCGTAAGTACCTCCCGCCCGAGACTTTCCAACCCAGAGAAAGTCCTTGGCTGTACTTTTTTTCCGTATGGTGGGCAGGCTACAAATCGATAATGATGAAGTTGGCATTCTACACAACATTTCTGTATCCGGGGTGTGTACAATTGATTGCGTTGTGGTTGGCTCTAAGACAAAAGAAACATCTCTTACTACTCACAATCATCCTTCGTCTTCTTCCTTGGTTTTTGATATAAAGATAGGACATTTAATGATCAATGCATTTAATGCAAAAGGGGCAAGTCCTCCCATCATCAACCAATATTAGCCAAGGATTCATCACATTTTGAGCTTTTGTCTCTAAACTAGTTTACAGGTGACTTGTTAGTATTATCGCTCAGGGAATGAGGATGGTCTCGATGTTCTCTAGCTGCTGTTTCTCTTGAAGATATGTAATCAACTCTGCTAATGTCTGATTATGACATTTTGATTGCCGCATATATTCGTAATAAATTCCAGAATCGATCTTTTTGCTGGCAATTTCAATTGTCATGAATGAATCCAATTCCCTTTCTTGACCAAGTTCTCTCATTCACCGAGCAGAATCAGTCAGTCCATCCAAAACCTGTCTCATCTCCCTTGCTACTGTAGACTTCATTGGTTTCAAGGCTTCTAACCAAGTAGTACATCTCATATGATGGCAGATGTTGGTACCTTCTCTTCAAGGCACCTCCAAGCTCCATTTCACTATCAACAGAAATGCAATCCACAATAGTATCTTGAACTACTTTTGGTAATCGTTGCCATTAATAAGATCATGAGCTTTTCTTTACCATCAGTCATACCAGCTGACTCAAAGTATTGGTCCATTCGAACCCTCCACGACTGAAAGTTTCGGGGTGCTCCATCCCAGCACGGTGCATGAAACCTGGAATTCGGATAGAAGGTCGTGATTTCTCTGCTATTTGAATATCATCCAACTTAGTCGAAAGCTTCTCTATAAGCTTCAATATTTCTTGGTCCTTTTTAGAGTCAGTTGGCGTGTGTTTGCCTAAAAACTCCGAGCGTAGAGAAGACAATATGACAGCTCTTGAGTCCAACTCCTCTGACTGGGTCTCGCAGATCACGAGCCCACTCGATCACATTACCTTCTTTGTTATATATTAAATCATTGCATGATAGAATTTTTTCCATCTGATTCAAAATTTCCTGAAAATTATTTATTCGTCCTTCCATCATGGATATTCTCCGATTTATTTCAACACTTTGTCGGTATAGCCCTTTTCAAGGAGTTCCTTTAGCCCATTTATCCCTCGGGTATTTGAGACTTCAAATATATCCGAGTTTTTTTAATTTTTCGTAGTCCGCTGCTGCAAAGTCCTCCATGGCAGAAGTCGATTTGGGTTTACTTCACTAAATCCACCCGACTATATGTGAACAGCTATCCAAATTTAAAACAAGAGCGTATTCACTTATGGTCTGTCAGTCAGACCTTGTTACTAAAGACTAAACGTTAAAATATAAACAGCCTGGATGCAACCACTAGCAAATAGACAGTAACCATGTAAACAGCATTTACAGACACCCAAATCTTTAGAGTATTAAATACTTAAACAGCACAAACAACCATTTGAAAGTCAGGTTCAATACATATATATATATATATATATAGTTACACACACACACATATATATATATATATATACTATATCATCATATCCTCCTACACGTATTGATGCAAAGGGTCTCGGTTAGATTTCGCCAGTCCTCTTTATCTTGAGCTTTTAATTCAATACTTCTCCATTCATCATCTCCTACTTCGCACTTCATAGTCCTCACACATGTAGGTGCGGTCTTCCAACTCTTCTAGTGCCTTGTGGAGCCCAACTGACCGTTAAGTGAACTAATCTCTATTGGGGAGTACGAAGAGCATGCCCAAACCATGTCATCTATCCCTCATCATAATCTCATCCACATATGGCACTCGAGTAATCTCTCTTATAGATTCATTTCTAATCCTATCCTGTCATTTAACGCCCAATATCCTTCTGAGGGCTTTGTTCTCAAATTTCCTAAATCTGTTGGGGATTGTTTCATTGTCATACCATGACTCATGTCCATAGAGTAACACCGATCCCACTAAACTGATATACTGTATAGTCTGACTTTTTATATGTAATTTCAGGCGATATACTATATGAATATATATATATATATATATATGTATATATATATATATATATATATAGTATATATATAACAGTATATATATATATATATATATACTAACTACAAACAATCTTTATAACTGCATGCACGCTCGCTCTCTGACATTTAATTATAATGAACGCTCACACCAAGATCTCCCTGTCTTCGCTCTCTAAGAGCTCCCGTGTGGCATATTATAATAAGGTTGGAGAGTTTAATGGCTCCGGTATTGGGACCCATAAAAGTTTCGCTTTTATAATGTTTCTTTTATCTTGTGCAAAAGATGACTTGTTAATAATGGCCGCTTCTCGCTTCTAGTTCATTCTTGTTGCTGTTTTAAAGTTTTACCCTTTTTTTTAAATTACCTCTGTCAACGAAGTTGGGAGGAGGTTATATTTTCCTCACTGTTTGTTCGTTTGTTTGTTTGTATGTTGTTTTGTGAACAACTTCCTGTCCACAATGTTACTCAGAGTAGTGAAACTGTCAGAGATCAATTATTATGTTGAGACGTGGAAGTAATTCCTTTTTGAAAATCCTAGGTCAAAGGTCAAGATTAAGGTCAAGCAAAAGGTCGACTGAATTACAATAACCTTAACCTCCAAGTTCGTACATGGTTGTCACAGACTTCAAATACGTCAACGGTCTAAATTGATTCTGGGAAAGGCAAGTTGTTTACAAGAAATAATCTGCCCTGGGGGAGGTCTGCACTCTCAGAATGCTTTTCTACTTGCTATTTTTATTATTCTTAATTCCTCTGGTTATTCTGTTATATGCTTTAAATGATTTTATTGTCTGACTCCGGTCATTTCTAATAGATATAATGTATCCTAATTAATATGATTTCGTTTTATGTAATGATTTCAAGATTTACCACCAGATTTTAAAACTTTCCATTTTATTTATTTCTTTGATTATATACTAAAATATTTCCCTGTAATTTCTTTTTTTCATAGCAGTTCTACTAAAATTCAGCTCATTCAGTTTTTTTTTATCCTTTTTTTATCATTTTTACTTCATTTCTAGAATTTTTGATTCTCCAATCTTCTATTCCCAATTTTCATTTCCCTAATTTTCGGAACCCAAGTTTTTGGTTCCCGAAAATTTGATTACCAAGTGTCTAGTTCTTCAATTTTCGGTTAACAGCTTTTAGTTCCCCATTTTTTGATTGAGTATTTTTAATTCCCCAATTTTTGGTTTCATAATTTTTGATTCCTGCTTTCATTTCCCAATTTTTGGTTCCACAATATTCTATTCCTGTTTTCAATTCCCCAATTTTTTATTCCAAAGTTTTCGATTCCTGTTTTCAATTCCCCCAATTTTGGGTTCACCAATTTTCGATTCCTGTTTTCAGTTCTCCAATATATGGTTCCACAATTTTCGAATCCTTTTTTCTAATCCCCAAATTTTGGTTTCACAATTTTCGATTTCTGTTTCCAGTTCCTCAAGTCTCAGCTCTCAATTCTTTATTCCTATTTTCAGTTTACCAAATTTCAACACTAATATTTTTATTCCCAGTATACAATTCCCCAATTTTCAATTCCCAGTTCTGGGTTGCTTAATTTTCAGTTCTTGATTTTGATTCCCGTTTTTAATCCCCAATTTTTGATACCCCAGTTTCGGGTGTCTGAATTTTTGTTTGTTAATTTCAGATTCGCCAGTGTTCAGTTCCTGGAATATTGATTTGATTCATCAATTTTTGATTGTCCAGTTTTCAACTCCCCAATTTTTTAATCTTGAAATATTTTTTTTTTTTTTTGTTATTTCCTCCCTCTCATGCCATTTATTCATAATTCCTTCATTGCCACTTATTTTATCTCTCCCCTTTTCCGTTCTTTAATTCTCTCATATCTCATGACATTCCCTGTCTTTATTTTGTTTCTTGTTCTTTATTATATTCATCATATTTTCCTTTTTTTTCTTATTTTCATTCATATTTTTTTATATTCGCTACCTTCTTTTTATCTCTGTTTCCTCCTTTTTCCCCTTTCTTAACTTCTTTCTCTTCCTGTTTTCTTCCCAATTATATTATCTTCATATTTTGCTTCTTATTCTCTCCCTTTCTCTCTCTTTTCTCATTCCGCTTCCCTCCTTTCTCCCTCTTCCCTCCCTTTCCTCCCTCTTCTTAATCACCTTCCCTCCATTTCTCCCACTTCTTAATCACCTTTCCTCCCTTTCTCCTGCTCCTCAATCACCATCCCTTCCTTTCTCCTTCTCAGTCGACTTCTCCTTTCTCTCTTTTCAATCATTTTCCCCTTGTCTCCCTCTCCTCAATCACTTCCTCTCCCTCCTCTCAATCACCTTCCCTCCCTTTTTTCTTCTTGCTCAATCACTTCCCTCCCATTCTTCCTCCTCTTAATCACCCTCCCTCCCTTTCTCCCTCCTTCCATCATCTTCCCTCCCTTTCTCTCTCCTCTCCATCCTATGCATCATCCCTCTGCCTTCTTTATTCATCATGCTTCTTTGAGGTCGAACCCCACAATCAATAACCTCGTCTTCCTCCGCTTTCTCTCTCTCTCCTTCGTCATCAGTTTCCTTATAAACAACAACATTAATCACGTGACTCTTCAACCGCAATCTCACTTTTTTTTTTTAATGGCAAAGGTCAGTGAAGCATCGACGACCAATTAAATGTTGTTCTTGAAGAAAAATGATTGGAAATTTTATGTTGGATTTCAGAGAATATTTCTTTTATGATTTAATGGCTGTAGGCAGGGATTTTGGGGGAGGGGTGTTTACTTGCGGTTGTTGTTGTTGTTGTTGTTGTTGTTGTTATTATCACTAGTTAAGCTACAACCCTAGTTGGAAAAGCAGGATGCTATAAGCCCCAGGGCTCCATCAAAGAAAAATAGCCCACTGAAGAAAGGAAATAAGGAAATAGATAAACGATATAAAAATTAATGAGAAAATTGAATAAAATATTCAAAAACATTAAAAACATTAAAACAAATATTTTTTTTTGTATAAAATATAAAAAAGACTTATGTCAGCCTGTTCAAAATAAAAGCATTTGCGGCAACTATGATCTTTTTAGCTTCTACTGATTGAACTACTTGATTACGAAGATCATTCCACGAGGGGTGAGGGGTGTTTATAAGGAGTTGCTCAATATGATATTAAAAAGAAATGATAAATGATGTATGAGGTGCTCCGGATTTTTTTTTTTTTTTTAGTATTTCCTTTTAATAAAAGCCAATATTAAAGATCAGCTTCATCTTAGAAAATCCTGTGGATCAGATTATAATGGGGAAGATTAGGTTGATTGATTGAAGGATTGATAAGATTATATTCACCAATAAAGGGAATAAATGGTTGGGGTTAGAAGTATCTTATAATAAATTTACACCTAATATCCGTAAGGTAATAGATACATATAGTAAATATATAAGAAATTGCTATTATTTATATATGTTTTAATAAAATTTGGCTTCCCGTGGGTAGAGTCTTCGAAGTGAAATATGGAAAGGTGGTTATTACACTCCTCATTTTGACACATTTTTGGCTGACAAAAAAAAAACAAAAAAAAAAAAAAGATGTGCTTGTGAATGTATCAGGTGAAACACAAGCATAAGGAAAGTTCCAAAGCTGTAAATGTAGATTAGTAGTATTTTGTGGTAATTTATTCGTGTATGTCTTATAAACCAGAGCTCCTTAAAAACTGCATCATAACAATCAACATTAGGATCATCTCCTCTTAAGCCTATTAACGCAAAATGCCTCAGTTAATTTCTCCAGTCGTCTATATCTTGAGCTTTTAACTCAATATTTCTCCATTCATCAACTCCTACTTCACACTTCATAGTCCTCAGCCATGTAGGTCTGGGTCTTCCAACTCTTCTTGTGCCCTATGAGCCCAGTTAAAAGTTTAGTGAACTGATCTCTCTTTGGGAGGGCGAAGAGCATGGTCATACCATCTCCATTTACCCCTCACCATGATCTCATTCATATATGGCACTCGAGTAATCTGCTTATAGTTTCCTTTCTAATCCTGTTCTGACATTTAACACCCAATATCCCTCCGAGGGGATTGCCCTCAAATCTACAAAATCTCTTAGATATTGTTTCATTGTCATAAACAGCATATGTAGCAAAAACTATAACAAGTGAAATAGTTAGCAATGATCTTCCAGATCCTCGCCACTTCCAACAAAACCACTTATAGAGCAATATCAATTAATACATTCAAATACCGCGTACGGAATATACCTTGATTCTTTTAGTGAGAGAAGCTGGTTAATAAAGTTAATTGAGCTCCACGAGAAGTTCGGGTTTGTCTTTATAATTGGAGATGGTTTGGTTTTTATTTATTCAGTAGTTGGAGTGCGGTTTAGATCCAAAGTTGAAATAGGACAGGATGCTGTCAAATAGTGAGATGATAGAAAGTAACAGTAATGTCTTTGGGATAGAATGCATATATATATATATATATATATATTTATATATATATATATATATATCTATATGTATATATATTATATATATATATATATATATATATTCATGTCTATGTATATATATACACATGTCTATATATGTATATATATATATATATATATATATAATTATATATATATATATATATATATATGTATATATATATATATATATATATTCATGTCTATGTATATATATACAAATGTCTATATATGTATATATATATATATATATATATGTACATATACATACATAGGCTAAGTATATATATACATATATATTTATATATATATATATATATATAAAGGAATCAAAGAAAGTAAATATAAAAACTTGATTAAAACTAGTACTTCAGGTTAAGGACATTGTCACACAATGCCAGTAAAATAAAATTATAAAAAATATTTTATCCTCATTTTTTTTTTTCTTCCTTCCATCCATATGATATTGAATATCCTTGTGAGAATGAAGAAAATATAGTTTTCAACAAATAAGCAATCCAAAATAAATTATATCCTGAAAAAGCAGAAAAGCACTAAAAATGGAAAAAAAAAAAAAATATGCATAATAATGCAAATGTGGGCGCTCGTCTTATCTCGTATATCATGCGTCCTCAAAATAATGATATTTTCCTCCATCCTTCAACAGGGTTTTCGTGTTTAACGAGATCCCCTTGCTGATCCGGCCGAGATCCCCTTTTTGATCCGGATGAGAAAAGCTCTTTGATATGGAGGAGAAACTCTTCTAAATTCTGGATAACGTTACCCATTCTGATCCAGGCGGTAAGAACAACTCTTTGATCCGAAGGAGAACAGCCCTCTTTGATCCGGTTCATCTAGAAATAGTCCTCTCCTTAATCCGGTTCATCTAGACAACACCCATTTCTTGATCTGTTTGATCCAGACAAGATCTAATCCTTGAATCGGTTGATCCAGACTAGATCTCCTCCGTGATCTGGTTGATTGAGACAACATCCAATTCTTGATCCAGTTGATCCAGACAAGATCAAATCCTTAATCTGGTTGCTTTAGACAACATCCTCTCCTTGATCTGGTTCATCTAGACAAGATCCAGTTCTTGATCCGGTTCATGTAGACAAGATCCTCTTCTTGATCCAGTTCATCTAGACAAGGTCCACTCCTTGATCCGATTGATCCAGGCAAGATCCACTCCTTGATCCAGTTGATCAATAAAAGATCTAATCCTTGATACGGTTGATCCAGACTAGATCTCCTCTTTGATGTGGTTGATTAAGACAGTATCCCCTTTATGATCCAGTTGATCTAGACATCCCCTCCTTGATCTAGTTGATCTACACATCCCCATCTGGACCCAGTTGATCTAGACAACATCCCCTCCTTGATCTAGTTTATCTAGACAAAATCCTTTCCTTGATCCGGTTCATCTAGGCAAAATCCCCTCCTTGATCCGGTTCATCTCGACAAGATGCCCTCCTTGATCTGGTTGATCTAGTCGAGATCCACTCCTTGATACGGTTGATGTAGACAAGATCCGCTACTTCTAGTTGATCTAGATGAGATCTGGCCTTCAATCCAGACTAGATCCCCTTATTGATCCAGTTCAGATCTCCGAAATCCCATAGATCCAGGCAGGATCCTTAAATTGTTGATAAAAAAAACTTCACTTTGATTCGATGAGATAACCATCCTGAGCCGAATCAGATCCGCTCTTTGATGCGGAATAGAACCCATCTTTGATCCAAATGGAAACCCTTCATTGATCAGATGAGATCCCTTATTTGATCCAGACGAGGCACCCTCTGTGACATGGAACGAATTCTTGTTGATTTTCAGGACATACTGGATGACATCAACGTCTGAATTAGTTGTTATTAAATAAAGGAGTTTTCCCCCTTTCATATTTATTGATCGCTTTTCGTCTTATTTATTTTACTGGGTTGTGTATTTTATGTGGTTTTCTTTATTATTAATATTTTTACAATTTATAACTTTAATCTGAATTATTTTCTCCTCATTGGGCTATTGACCTCACTGGGAATCTTTCGTTTGGACCATTCTCTTTTCTCCAAACTGGGTTGGAGTTATGTGTTTAACAACAACAACAACAACAACAACAACAATAATAATAATAATAATAATAATAATAATAATAATAATAATAATAATATTCTACCTATAAAGAAAGCTGGCGTAAACCACCCTAACTCTGTCTCACTCTAACTTCCATTCGTCATCGTGGCGTTACGAAATGTACACAGCGAAGCAGCACTGGAGTTTGGCTTTCCATTAGTAACGGATTCTATTTGCCTAAGAATAAAATCAACACTGGCTGAAGAGAAAGTCTTATTCTGAGGAACAAAGGCACTAGTTTCTGCTTCGAACGATGAGCGAAAAGAAATTTGGTCCAAAATTGGAATAAATGTTTCCTTGAATGAGAGAAATTTGTATTTGATGGAAATTATTTTTTTTTTTTTTGGCTTGAATTTAAGTATTGAAAAATTGATCTATAAATTTGTATTTTAGAGGAAGTGAAAACAAATTTTTATTATTTTATTTAGGATTCCACTTTAATCTATGCATTTTTTGGGGGTGGGAGAGTGAACGAAAAGGATTTTGGAGCAAAATTAGAATGAATGTTTCTTTGAATGAGGGAAATTTGTATTTTGATGGAAGTGGAAAGATTCTTTTTTAGCTTGAATAGAAATATGGAAAAATTGATTAAGAATTTTGCATTTTGGACGAAGTGGGAATAAATTTTCTATTTTTCTTTTAGTTTGCCTTGCATTAAAATTTGTGAATAATATATTTTTTTTTCTATTTTAGTCATCTCAAAAATCTTTATTGCACTGGTACTGTAATAATAGTGAATAATATTTCTTTGAGAAATTAATATAAAAGGAATTTGTATTTTGAAGGAACATAAAGAATTTGTATGACTGATTTAGTTGTAAGAAATTCAAATCAAATAAGAAACGAAATTTAGTTTATATATATATATATATATATATATATAAATACATATATATATATGTATATATATATATATATATATATATATATGTATATATATTGATATATATAACTTAGATAAAGGAATTTTTATTATTGTCTTTTAGGCAGAATAAAAGCCCATACCTTTTGAGCTAAATACTGTTTTTTTTTTATTTAGAAGGTGTATGAAATTTGTATTTTAGTAAACGTAACATATTTACTATAATTTTAATAATTCCAAGGGAAATGTAGATTAGGGAAATTCAACAAATAAAAAAAAATATTTTAAGAATAAAAACAAGATGGTATTATTCCTAAGGAACTCCAAGGCAATAGTTACCTTTATTTGATAATACAGATATTGTTTTTTTTTTCTTTTATAAAGTAAAAAAAAAAATAATTCATATGAAAAGAAAATTATGTTTTCATAAAATCCGAAATATTTCCCTAAATAAAAATAGTTTCTTTCATGAAATCTGAAAAAAAAATAAAATTCATAAAGAAAGTTTCTTTTCATGAAATCAGAAAAAAATAACGATTTTTTCTTTTTTTTGGCCATGAAATCAGTTTAAGATCACTAAAGAGAGAAAACAGGGTTACTTTTTTTTTTTTTGAAATCAGAACAATCTCACCCACCAAGAATAAACCGAATCACTTTAAACGACGAAAGAAGAAAGATTTAAAACCGAAGCCAAAATAGATTCCACAAGAAATCAAAGTCTAAAATGTTAAGATCTTTAATTTAGAAAATGCTGTTTTGACCAACAATGAATATGAATATAATTATAATAAAAGTTTAATTGAAATAACCCTTTAAGAATGCGGGTGTAATTACCACTAGTTAAAGACGCATAATTAGTTTTCATATGGTTACCTTCGCCAACGAAGTTGGAAGGAGGTTATGTTTTACTCCCTGTTTGTGTGTTTGTTTGTTTCTGTGTGTGTTTGTTTATGAACAGCTTCCTGGCCACGATTTTAATCGTAGATTAATGAAGCTTGCTGGGATTAACTATTGTGTAAAAAGCTGGATATTATTAAATTTTGGAAGGTCAAGGTCAAAGGTCAAGGTTATTGTAAAGAAAATTGTCCAATTCACGTAATCAGCCATAGGTTTGGACATTGTTGTCAAAGAGACTACAAACTTGGTTCATACTTGAGTGTATGAAAATCTACGCCAATCAATACATGTTAAGGTCAAAGGTCAAGGTTAAGGTTGAGCAAAAGGTCTAGAAATAAGCTGCCATGCCGGAGGTCTGCGCTCTACTGAGTGCCCCTTAAGTTATCAATATTCTTACAATCTCTTCCCAACTATGAAAATACTAACGCTTCAAAGACTCTTAAGATATGCTTACAGTACACCGCGTAAGGTTCACCGATGGCTCTAGCCCCCCACCCCTACAGAGGGAGTCTACTGATATGGCACATTAGCACATTCTTATTTGATTAATGTGCCCTTCACATCATGGTTTCTTTGCTCCATAGAAACAAAGGCGTCTTTTAAAACTGTAATTTATCAGGTGCCTCCGGATTTCTGGGCCAGATTGAATTTACATGTTTTATAGGTACAATTCATCTCTCTCTCTCTCTCTCTCTCTCTCTCTCTCTCTCTCTCTCTCTCTCTCTCTCTCTCGACAGATTTAGAAGATACCATTCTGATGAAATTATCATTGAAATCTCTCTCTCTCTCTCTCTCTCTCTCTCTCTCTCTCTCTCTCTACAGATTTAAAGGATACCATTCTGATGAAATTATCATTGAAATCTCTCTCTCTCTCTCTCTCTCTCTCTCTCTCTCTCTCTCTCTTCGTTTCATCTTAAACTATTCAGGTATTTGACAATAGTTAAAATATCTGGTTTTTAACTTTGCAATAAGCAAAAGTATGATTCATAAAACTACTTTCCACAACAATGGAGAGAGAGAGAGAGAGAGAGAGAGAGAGGAGAGAGAGAGAGAGAGAGAGAGAGAGAGTTGGACCTCATAAGCGGATTCTGACAACTCAAATGACTCTGACAAGCAAAGCCATTCAGTGCTCGTTTGTTTGATGTCCCACAAACAAGAACATAGTTTGCTTCGTCTGACTCTCTTGGAAGCCGTTCATGCAACCTGCTTATCTTTCCTACCCAGTGGAAGTCAGAAATACTGTTTAGTCCAGCAAGGTTGATTTACCTTTATTGTAACCATTAACATCGCATGGCTATAACCTACTTTAGTCAAAGCATCCCTCTTGTGTAAGTCATGTCCAGCTTAATGTAACGTATAATAGAAGAGAAAATATCTGGAATTTTGCAGCTGAGTTGAAGCAACAACAGAGTTTGTTAAGTAATGATTTTACATAAAGGAAAAGAGGGAATAAAATCTGCTGTTTATTACTTCAAACGTCTGAGATATGTCTGTGATAAAGTTCCAAAATGGCTTGTAACCTTTGGTTTTATGGTTATATATTCATGGGTTAATTTTCGTTTCATTTATTTGCGATATATTAATGTGAGACTAAAGGAGGAAGACGAAAGAAACAAAAATAATTGAGGAAAGTTGCTATACAGTAAGACTAAAGAGGTTGTAAGAATAAGATAATTTAACAGTGTTTATGAAGGGATAGACGAACTGCTGATAAACACTTTGTGTGATTGACTGAGGGATATGTCACCAATGCTGATTACACCTGTAGTGAATCGCTCCAGACTACAGACCTCATCCTCCGATGCTGCCCACTGGGATCTGCATGTTCTGATATATATCTACAAGAAGTAAATGACAGAGCCATCTATTGCACACAACGAAGGGTTGTGGTGGCCATTGTGGTAACATCTCTGACTGGTGATTGCCAGACGGGTTCAAATCCCGCTCAAACTCGTTCCTTTAGTGCCGCAACCTCACCATCCTTTTGAGCTAAGGATGAGGGGTCTATCTATTTTGTAAAGGAGAATCGAGAGAGAGTTTGAAAGTTCTACTTTAGTTTTTGATTTTTTTACCTATATATTTACCGCCATATTGACATGGTTTTGTTGCTTGATATCTTGAACCATTATTATTATTATTATTATTATTATTATTATTATTATTATTATTATTATTATTATTATTATTGTTGTTGTTATTATTATATTATTATTATTATTATTATTATTATTATTATTATTATTATTATCATTATTATTAATGATTTTCATTATGATTAATAATAATAATAATAATAATAATAATAATAATAATAATAATAATAATAATGATTATTATTATTATTATTATTATTATTATTTTTATTATCAATAGGATTTTCATTATAATTAATAATTCATAGAATTATTATCATTATTGTTATTATTATTATTATTATTATTATTATCATTATTATTATTATTATTATTATTATTATTATTATTATTATTATCATTATTATAATCATCAACATGGATATATCTGATATTCTTAACACTCTCCCTGTTACCATAACAACTGGCAAATTTGTGGGACAGAGATTGAAATCTCTACGGTTATTTACTCCATATTTCACATGGTTAAATTACCAATGTTCATAATTATATAAACCCTTCAGAAGAGAATTAGGTATAATCCTAATGTGAATTATAATTCACATCCTAATTATGAAGTAATCTAGTTCCCAGATTACGAAAGGAGTATAATTATATTGGAAAGGGAATATCATTATGATTTCCATCTCATAAAGGACTAATGATGTCTTCCTATTATGCATTTTTTTGGCATTTAGGCTATTTCAGAAGGGGGTCTGACGCTTACTATTACTATTAGTGTTACCATCCATATATGCATATATATATATATATATATATATGTATATATATATATACAGTATATATATTTATGTAAATATATACATATATATATATATACTTATATATATATAAATATATATACATATATACATATATATATATGTGTATATATATATATATATATATATGTATATATACATATATACATATATATATATATATATATATACATACATACTGTATATATATATGTATATATATATATATATATATAGATTTGCATAAACGGTACATATGTATGTATGTATATATATATATATATACATATATATATATATATATATATATTTATATATATAAATATATGTGTGTATAAGTATATAAATATTTATGTTTGTATATATATATATATATATATATAAATATATATACACATAGATAGATAGATATATAGATAAATATATTGATATATATGTATATATTTACGCATACGTACATACATACATACATGCATACATATATACATGCATTAAAACACATAACCTCTCAAACACACGTAAATAAGACAAATACCTATAAAAGACCAAAAACAAAGCAACCTAATAAAATGGGAATAAGCAAACCAAAGAGTTCCATCACACCTCTGCATCTTCCCAAAATTTACTCCCGAACCGGTCATTTGCATTGGAATAGGCCCAAATTCTTCTGAAACATCGGTAAATCGTAGTGGAGGGAGGGAAGATTTGTGAGCCGTGGTGGGGTGTGATCCGGCCTTGGAGGGAAGGGGGTGGGTGGCCGGGGGCAGGAGATGAATGCAAGACCATTTGGAGGTCACAACTTGCTTCGATTCTGTGTTTACAGAGATGGGGATGCCTGTGATAAAAAGGGCCAGGGATAAGGAGGGGAGAAGAAAGGGAAGGAAGATGTTATAGGAAAACGACAATGGAGATTAAGAGGATATGTGTATTTATGTCTATATTTGCATATATATACTGTATATATATTCCTATATATACATACATTATAAATATATATTTATATCTATATATCTATCTATCGGTATATATATATATATATATATATATATATATATATATATATATGCATAAAGAAATCAATATAAAAGTAGATGTATTTATATATATATATATATTACATATTTATGAATACTTGCATGTATATGTGTGTACAATTGTATTTATATTTATATATACTCCTTTATATATATATA
>NC_090743.1:44157815-44162815 GCF_036898095.1 Palaemon carinicauda
GGAGGGTGGTGTTGGAGTTTTCTAGGGGGAAGTTTTCCCAACGGAGGGACATGCAGGATGTCCTACATGCTTGATACTCTGGATCCTGTCGTTGGGCTTCAGCCAGGGCGTTGTAATCCAATCCCAGTTGAACGGCAGTCAGCGTGTTTCTTGACAGGGCATTGGCAACGGGATTCATTTTCCCAGGGACGTATTGAAGGGTGCAATTGTATTCAGCCACGGCGGAGAGATGTCGGCGTTGACGGGCGGACCAGGCGTAAGATTGTTGAGTGAAGGCCTGCACCAGAGGCATGTGGTCTGTACAAATGACGAAAGGCGTACCTTCTAAGAAATGGCAAAAGTGACGGACAGCCAAGTGCACCGCCAGCAATTCGCGATAGAAGGTAGAATAACCCGATTCTGCCTTGGACAGTTTTCTGCTGAAGAAGGCCAATGGGCGGGGCGAGCCGTTGACCACCTGCTTGAGTACTGCACCAATAGCGATGTCGCTGGCATCGGTGGAGAGACGGAGAGGGGCATGTGGGATAGGAAAAGTGAGAGCCGCAGCCGTTGATAGGGCCTTCTTTGCATTTTGCATTACAGAAGGCTGCTTCTTGAAGGGGACCCCACTTCAGATCCTTTGGCTTGCCCTTGAGGGAGGCGTAGAGGGGAGCAAGAGTGGCGGCAATGGCTGGCAGAAAACGGTGATAATAGTTGATCATGCCCAAAAATTCCTGCAGAGCTTTGACGGTAGAAGGCGCGGGTAAGTCCTGAACGGCTGCTACCTTCTCAGGGAGGGGATGGACTCCTTCAGGAGTGATGCGGTGCCCTAAGAACGACACTTCGTTGGCGCCAAAGGTACACTTGTCGTACCGGACTACAAGGCCGTTTTGTTGCAGGTGGTTGAGCACGATGTGCAGGTGATGGAGGTGTTCCTCTTTTGAGGAGGAGAACACAAGTATGTCGTCCACATAACATACACAGAAGGGGAGGTCCCCTAAGATGCCATCCATGAGACGTTGAAACGTGGCCCCAGCATTACAAAGGCCAAAATACGAGTAATTGTAGGTGTATGTACCAAACGGAGGGGTGATGGCGGTCTTGGGGATGTCTATTGGGTTCATTGGCACCTGATATTACCCCTTCAGGAGGTCGAGCGTAGAGAACACCTTCGCTTTGTGCAGGTAGGAGGTCACGTCGGCAAAGTTTGGGAGGGGGTAGTGATCCGGTTCTGTTTGCATGTTCAGGCGCCTGTAATCCCCGCACGGACGGAGGGAGCCGTCTTTCTTCAGAACGATGTGTAAGGGTGACAACCATGGGCTGGAGGCCTTTTGGCAAAGGCACATCTCCTCCATTTCGGCGAACGTCTGTTTGGCAGCTGCCAATCGTTCCGGTGCCAGACGTCTGAATTTTGCGAAGACTGGGGGTCCCATCATCTTGATATGGTGATAAATACCGTGCTTGGCAGGAGCCGTGGGCGTTTGGCGAAGTTCTGGATGGAAAACTTCCGGGTACGACGTGAGGAGGTGGGCGTAGGAATCTGTGGGTGCGCTGATTTGGGGAGCGAGGTTGGAGGGGGCGGGTTGAAGAGGTGTCGACAAGTACGAGTCTGCGTTGACCAATCGTCGGTGAGCGACATTGACCAGAAGGTGGAAATGAGAGAGGATATCTGCACTAAGGATTGGCAATGGGACGTCAGCAACGAGAAACTTCCAATCAAATTTACCGTTTCCGAACGATAATGTGAGGTTCTCGTAACCGTAGGTGGGTATCGCAGATCTGTTGGCAGCTACCAAGCGGACGTCGGCAGACGTAGACAGACTACGTTGTGTCCTCAAGAGTTCCCTTGGCAAAAGAGAACAACAAGCACCCGTGTCTACCAAAAATCGCACGCCCGTTCCTGCATCATGTAAAAAGAAAAGATTAGAAACACGCGAGGCCACCGCCACGAGCGATGGCATACTTACACGTTTTTTTGGCCACTGACAATCCTTGGCACATTTCTTCGCAGTTGCCCCGAATCTGAAGTGGTAGTAGCAAAACTGCGGCGAATGGGAGGTAGTAAGTGGCTGTAGAGGTCATTGGTTGGGGCGCGAGCGTGTGGTGGGTGGTGGGTGGCTTTGTCGCTGCTTCGGCACGTCACGGGGTAGGCGTGTATGTCCTACGGTATTCACGTCAGCTTCGGGTGACGTTGAATAGGCGTCCCCTTCGTCAGGGTGGAGGCGTTGATGGAGGTCTTGAAGTGGCTGTCCATAAGGGCGTCGGCTTTGGTCATCAAGTCCTTTATGGGTAAACTATCGACATCGGGTATGGCAGCGCGTATAGGTCCGGGTAAACGGCGTATCTAAAGGGCATGAAGTAGGTTCACCTCACGAGGAGAGCCATCTGCGTCAGGTTGCAGGCGAGCGATACTGGTCATTTCCCTGAGGGTAAGGGAAGCCCTTTGGTCCCCCAACGGTTGTTGCGAGAGCTGAAAAAGCTTTACTATACGGGCGGCTGGCGACGGCGAGTACTGCTGCAGAAGGTATGTTTTGAGGGCGTCATACGCTATTGGGGTGTCTCCTTGTTCACAAAGCCAGTCGGATATTTCCGGGAAGGAGTCCTCGGGTATCGCCGTGAGAACATAATCTGCTTTGGTGGTTAAGCGAGTCACGCCCTTGATGCGAAACTGGACTTCTGCGCGCTGAAACCAAGCAAACGCCTCTCCGCTGGCGAATGATGAAAGTTTCGATAGGGGAATCGCAGCAATAACTTCCGTAGAGTCCTCCATAGTACCAACGATGGAGGGGCGAGGGGGGGTGGTGGAATGCGGGAGGAGCGAGTCGACTTCCGGGGTCACCAATGTGACGGGCCGAGAGAAGGTTGTGACTCAAAGGCAGGTTGAAAGCAACTGAGTAAATTTATTATAGAACACTCTCCTTATATAATAGATCAAAGCAACAAGAAATTTCATGTTTAGAAAACAGACACTGTTACAGAGGAGAAAAGCAGACATGTTTAATCTGGTTCATTTTAGTGTGAGGGAAGAGCGAAGATACAAGCATAATATATACACAAAATGAACTATGTACGATTGTGTGACACACGGTTGGTACAATGCATTCATATATATATACATATATATATATATATATATATATATATATATATATATATATATATATTAATATATATATATATATATATATATATATATATATATGTATATATATATATATATATATATATATATATATATATATGTATGCAAATATAGATATATATTTATATATTTACTGTGTAGATATATATATATATATATATATATATATATATATGTATGTATATATATATATATATATATATATATATATATATATATATATATATATATATATATATATATATATGCAAATATAGATATATATTTATATATTTACTGTATAAATATATATATATATATATATATATATATATATATATATATATATATATATATATATATATTTATATATACATAATCAACAATCTAAATGAATGTAAAAGTCAACTTTCATTCGTAATATTTCTCTAAATTTCAAAGAAATTAATCAGATACTCTTTAAGATATTTTTCATCAATATATATAAATTCATCATTGGGCAAATGGAAATTCCTTAATAACCATTCCAACTAGTCATCAATAATTCGTAATAACGTTTAGTGTAATCAATTCTCCTATCAACTATTTCATCAACTTTTCAATTAGAATGTCAATGGATTCAATCTATATATTTTTAATAAAATATCTTCAATGAAGGAATAATTTATTCATAAAGTGATGATGTTTCAGTGCAATCAAAGATAAATCTTCATTTGCAAATTTACATTTAAATTAACCTTTCGTTTGTATAGAGTTCATCATTACCATAATCAGACGATTAGAGAAAGGATGTAGACTAACATATCGGCAGATGTACGAACAAATAAACATGAGCTAAAAAATATGTAATTTTCACAGTATATAGATTATGAAACTAAGACGAAAAACTCCTTCAAACTAATTCCCTATCTAATGAAAAAAAAATATAATAAACAGGAAACTGAAATAAAAAAAAGCTATTGAAAAAAGTACCTTTCAAAAACTTCCTTCCTCTAAAGTTGGATTTCATAGAAGTTTCCTTTTCATCAGTTATCAAAGAAACAGCAATTTCTTGACCTTTCCCCCAGGCAGTAAAAAGGTCAAAGAAGTGATTATGGTCAAATTCTTGATTAATTTTCCCCCGTCAGGTAGAATTATTTTAGTATTATAGATATGTATTTTTTATGCATTTCTTATAAACTGGTTTCATAGTGATTTGTAGAGAGAGAGAGAGAGAGAGAGAGAGAGAGAGAGAGAGAGAGAGAGAGAGAGAGAGTTTATATATATATATATATATATATATATATATATATATATATATATAAACATATATATATATTTATATGTATATATATATATATATATATATATATATATATATATATATATATATATATATATATATATATATATGGGTTAGTCACTGTCTATATAAGCTTGCCGACCAGGGTTCGATTCCCGGCCGGAGCCAAGCTCTTGTCTTTGTGAGATTTCGCCTGGGGCTCTGATCCCGAGGTCGTTAAGAGAATCCAGACAATAATATATCAAAATATATATGGCTTATTTGAATATGAAAAACACGTAAAAATGTGCAAAATTTATCATAAATTGAATGCCAAGTAACAAACTACCAATTAGCTACGATGGTGAAGATGGGTTGATTTCAATTCTAAGTACAAAATACCTGAATTCGACAGGTATAAGTATGGTAGAATTGTCATTGACTTTTATCTTCCTTCGTGGCCGAATGGGTTAGTCACTGTCTATATAAGCTTGCCGACCAGGGTTCGATTCCCGGCCGGAGCCAAGCTCTTGTCTTTGTGAGATTTCGCCTGGGGCTCTGATCCCGAGGTCGTTAAGAGAATCCAGACATTAATATATCAAAATATATATGGCTTATTTGAATATGAAAAACACGTAA
>NC_090743.1:44170315-44175315 GCF_036898095.1 Palaemon carinicauda
GTTTACTACCTACCTTTCTTTGCAGTTTGGTTTAGCTTTAAATGATTTGGATCCCTACGGGGAAAAATATTTAGCATTTACGATTGAGGAAGCCTGAGCACTTCGAGTTTAGCTATCTTGGGCGTTGGGTTTCGTACCCGATCGTCTTTTTTTTCGTATTCACTTGTTTATTTGTGTAAGTTTCACGTTAGCTAGTAGTTTTTTAACATTGCGGTGCTTTGGGCTCTATTTTTATTTTGCATTTACATTGCATTTTTGTATTTTATGAATTTTGTGGGTGCGTGTCAGTTTCATTTAGCCTAGCCTAGAGATGGTAACTTTTAGTTGAAGACGGACTTGCTGATGTCGATTTGGTCTATGGTTCTGGACTCGTTGACAGTAGTTTTTCCCTTCGGGGATAGTTTCCTCAGTTGTACTAGTTTTCTGAGTTTTTGTGGTCCACTTGTACGCGATTTCTCGGGGTTCTGACCGTTTAGGCTCTTGGCCATCGTGCTACAAGCATCCGAGATTTTCAGGGCTAGGTATGGGTAGTTTTTGGAGTTCCCTTTAGCGAAGGGTGAGCTCATTTATTTGTTTATAAGTCGGTTTGCTGACTTTATGTACTGCTCTCTCCTTTAGCCTCTGGGAATTTTCTTTTGTCTTGTCGCATTCAGCCCTAGCCTATCCTTCGACGGCGTATCATTAGTCTGCCATGTTACATTCGTTAGAGATTTCTCATGCCGGGTTCTGGCAGTTCTTTCGAGTTCCCCTTTGCGAAGGGTGAGCTCAAAATGTCAGTGCGCTGACTCTAGTGTTCTGCCTTTCCCTATCCTCTGGGGTTTTATTTTAATCGAAAAGCATTTTGACTGTTATTTATTTTTAGTTATTGGGCATTCTACCACATATTGTTACCTCTCCCTGTGGTTGGTCTTCCCGATACTGACAGCGACCTTAGATTTATGTTTATGATTCTGTGTATTTACAATTGTTGTTGAGAGGGCTAGCCCCTTCGGGGTGCTGGCTCTCCAGAGCCGTCAGCATACCTCTCTACAGGAGCGAGTGGTTAGACTGATGCCAGTGCCGGTACTTACGGCCTTGTCATCTCTTACGGCATCCCTTATCTTAGGCATGTAATAGTGATACGTCGCTATTCATGGCAGTGTCGCCTCTAACGTCACAGTCTCCTTATAAGGAAATACGTTTTTGCGGAAATAATTGCCGTTTAACTATGCCGCCATACTTCCGACATTGTCGTTGCTGGTGGCAGATATAGCCCCCTCTTATGGGAATGTTTATTATGCCTTTGACTTAGGGAGGGCTCTCGGTTGACAACAATACCGTTAACTAGCTTGCCGTTTCTACCAGCAACATTTGTACCTTTAAGGCACATGTTTTTCCCTTCTATTTGAAACCGCCTTTAAAAGGGTAAGTGCTCTACTATCTGTTGATGAGTACAATTACAGATTAACATAAAGACCATATTTCTACTACTTGGGAGGTTTCTTTATGTATGCCGGCCATGGAGGTCTCTTTTACAAAAGGTTTTCGTGTCCTGGCTTAGATATAACCACTACATCGGGTTATTTCTTTCATTCAATTTATCCAGTTCCCTTTGAGGGTGTGGATTGGATTTGTGATCGGTTACTTTACAAGTTTGATCCCTTTTCGGGTTCTTCCTTGTAAGGTTATTGATTAGAATTTTAGTCTTTGTTGCTACAGACATTTGCTCAGTGATCGATGCGTCAATATTGTATCCTATTTGGATCACGGCTTTGTTACCTTCTGACTAGCTTTTTCTCTGCAGAGATACAAAAGCTATAGTTCTTTTATGAGCATACCCCCCCCAAAAAAACCAAACATATATATTGATGTTAAGCGTAGCAATTACTTGTTGAAGACTAATTTTTCCAATCTAATGCTGTTAATAGGGGTTTGGATATTTTGTCCTTTATCTCTTACTGTCTCACCAATTGCAATTACACACCTTTTGGGGATTACTATTCCCTTTTAATTGTCATCATAGAATGTTACTAACCCATTCTTTTCAGCCTTTGGTGATCCCAAGAGACAATCGTACTCATAACCTTTCTTTTCTTCTTACAGGCGGGGTCTTTGAAGGAGATGCACTGTAGAGTGCAGATTTGTGCCAGGACCGTGAGTCATTCCTGTGGTCACGATACCTGCAGGATCCATGCCAAGTGCCAGAAGATGAAGGGTCCAATCTCTTACTGGGACCCACAGAACTGCAGTGTGTGCAAAGATTTGCACCACTCGGGGTGGATATCGAAGGATATCTCTGATGACGACCGGATGTTCTTTCAGTATTCCCTTCGTACCTGGGTCAGGGGATTTAAGAAGAATGCTGACCCGAAGGCTCCTTACCTTTCATCTTCGGAGTGAAAGGATATCCTCTTCCCTAATGTGGCACCGGATTCGGTCTTGGGCTATTCCCAGCCTATGCCCATACCACCCGTCCAGTTGAATGTGGATGAGGCTTTAGGTGCTATGAGCCTCAACCTCAAAAACATGTCTACGGTTTCCTCTCTATCTCCGGGTAGAGAATCAGATCTTTTTTCAACCGCGGAATCAGATGACAAACCTCTCCCTCCGGTGGATGATTCTTATCTACCTGAGTTGGATAATGATAGTGTGGCGTTTGTATTGGACTCAGTTGTTTCCACTGTTTCAACTACTACTACCACAGCAGCTTCTCTGTCTACGGTTACAGCTACATTCTCGGTGTTGGGTGCAACGTCTGCTACTGTTCTTCTTTCTCCTCCTGTTGAGCCTGTGGAACCGAAACCCCCCAAATTCCCAAGTAATTTGGATGACTCGTCCCTCTTAGCTAGAATGAAGGCTTTCATGGAAGGGACTCAAGAATATCAAAGAATGATGTTCAAAGCCTTGCGTGAGGAGATTCAGGCTTTGAAGCATCAGGAGGACCTGGGTAAGGCTACAGTCTTGCCTTCTCAGCTACCTTTCTGTATTCAACAGTATCCTTGGAGGTACGCGGGTCACACGGTACTTCCCGAGGGTATCCTCCACATTGGGGAAGGGTTGGGCTCCAGGCTGGTAGCCGATCTGGAATTTTATCAAGATATGGAGGCCTATCCCTTTTGCTATGTAAGGTTGGCTGAAGGAGTCCCATTAAGAGGTGACCCTATCCCCAAAGAAACGATCCTTCTGGAACACACTAGAGCAGAGCATCTAGCTGTGAAGGAAATGAAGACAGCTGTTGTGTATTAACACACAGTTAGGTGCTTTTGAAAGGTTTCGTAGCTGTGGAAAAGGCTATCTGAGAAGGTAAAACTCTTCTGGTGTTGGAAGAATGTAAACCTGTGACTCTTGTTCTTCTTCATGATGCATTTAATGAAAAATTGCCTAGGATTCCTGAACACCTTCTTAAAACTGAATTGGAGACTAGGGAGAGATTATCAGCCTCGATGTCTCTCCAGTGCTTTATTGAAATGATGATTGGGAATTTTACTGATGCCCTAGTTTTTTCCCTCTTAGCTAAGACTCATCTGGCTACTTTTTTAAAGGATCTCTATGCTTTCTTTCAGGCTCGAAGAGTCTGTAGAGAGCATGTTCTCACTTCAGCTACTATACGTCGTGAGCCGAATCGTTTCCCTAGAAGTCAGTGAAGGAGGTTTTGGATAAAGCTGCAGCCGAGAATAAGAGCCTGTTCCAGAGGTGGGGAATCTCTTTTAAGAGAAAATTCACTCCTGGGTAGGGCCTCAGCCAAAGATGATCCGCAAACCAACTTACCTCAGGAGGTCGTTTGCACCTACCTCTGCAAATGCTCCTCAGAACATTTTTGCTGTTTCTCATCTAGTGACCTCACAGTCTCCGTCTGTTAATCCGGTGTTCGAGCAGGGGTTACCGTCCTTTCGATCCCTTAAGAGAGGAACGGGCGGTAGAGGCCGCTCAGGTAGAGGTGGCAGTTCAAGAGGTCGTGGTCATCAAGGCGGCAGAGGAGGTAGGGATGCACATCCTCAGCTCGAACAATGAGGATATTCTGGTAAGGGGACGGCTAAATTTGTTTAAGGACTGGTGAGCGTTCAGTCCTTTGGAACAGAATGTAAATTCCAACAGCTTGGGTTGGAAGTGGAAGAAACAGCCTTCAAAGCGTAGGAGATTATTCCGGAAGTCAACACCTCTTCTGAAACAATTTGTACAAGACCTGTTGAAGAAAAACGTCATCTGTTGCTCGAGACCTATGAGTTTTCAAGGTCGTCTGTTTTACGTGCCAAAGAAAGATTCGTTCATACCTCGAACTATTCTGGAATTGTCACGTCTATACCTATTTGTTCAGTGCGACAAGTTCCGGATGCGGACTACTTGAAGATACGGACCTTACTACCCCAGGAGGCTTACACTGTCTCTACAGATCTTTCAGACGTTTATTGGCATCTTGGGATAAGTCGACGCTTCTCTCCCTACCCTGGTTTCAGCCGGGAACGATAGGCTTATGTATTTAGAGCTAGGCCATTTGGGCTCAACAAAGCTCTGAAAATTTCCATGAAGGTTATTGACGCAGTCATTCAACAACTTTGGGGAAAAGGCTTTCAAGTAGCGGTGTGACTGGACGACTGGCTAGTGTGGGCTCCCTCAGCACGGGAGTGCATGGAAGCAGCCTCTAAAGTTGTCAAGTTTCTGCAATCACTAGGATTTCAGATCAACTTCAAGAAGTCGAGACTGACTCCAGCTCAGGTTTTCCAGTAGCTGGGGATTCATTGGAACCTACAGTCAGTCTGGTCTCTGATCAAGTCGGGAACGACCACCAGGTGATGCCAGGAAAGGGTTCTAGGCTCTTTGCAAGACGCCTCAGTAACGAATCCTGTCTTCAAAGTTCGGCTCAAGGATGCAAGCAGAGTTTGGAAACGGAGAGCCTCTAAAGTTCTTCACGACCATCAAAAGAAGACTCCAGTGTTACTCCAAAGACACCTTCGACTGTGGTCTACTGCCAAAAGACTTTCACAAGCAAATCCGTTGCGCTTTCCTCCTCCGGTAGTGATTCT
>NC_090743.1:44180315-44190315 GCF_036898095.1 Palaemon carinicauda
ATTGGAGATATAGTATATACTGTTGACAGTAGATACTAATCAAAAGTTTAAAGGATTAAAGGCCGCTCATAAATGGCAGAGGTAAGGGACAGTTACATTACCCTATGTAACAGGACAATGCCCCAGAGACCGACCATATTACATATGATCTGCACCTAAGCCCCCTCTTCACCCAAGCTAGGGCTAAGGATAGCCAGGTAATGGCTGCTGATGAATCAACAGATACACCTTTAGGCTCCCTCAAACCCGTTATCCTTAGCTCACAAAGAAGGTGAGGTTGCAGCGACCAAAGAAACGAACAAGGATGAGCGGGACTCAAACCTCGTCTGGCAATCACCAGGCCACCATGTCCCTTAAGTTATTCAAACTATTATAGGTCTAATTTAAGCACATTATGCATCATGGCAGCTCCGTTCCCAACCCGATCTCAGAGAATAAGCCTTTCCTTGTAGATCGAGTTACAAGTCGGTGGTTTTAAAGCAAGAGAATTCCGACTGTAATCGGCGGCGTCTCTCTAACCGAAGACAAGTATTTCAGACCGCACGTCTGACCTCAAGATTCTCTTCAGATATATCGATGACATTTTGGTACGAAATCTCACCTAATGCGTAGAGCTATGAATGGTGATAAGCTTCTTGTTATATGCAATGGCAGGGAGTCTTGCAAGAATCATAATAGTAAGATTTTCTTTTCGATGGTTATGCTTGGTGACATTATTATTACTAGTCTCTCTCTCTCTCTCTCTCTCTCTCTCTCTCTCTCTCTCTCTCTCTCTCTCTATATATATATATATATATATATATACATATATATATATATATATATATATATATATATATATATATATGTGTGTGTGTGTGTGTGTGTGTGTGTGTGTGTGTGTACATACAGTATATATGTATTATATATGTATGTATATGTATATATATATATATATATATATATATATATATATATATATATATAGATATAAATACAAATACATACATACATATATATATATATATATATATATATAAATACAAATATATATATATACATATATATATATATATATATATATATATATATATATATATATATATATATATATATATATATATATATAAAGTTCTGCTTAAAATGTGTTATCGTTTTTTTACATTTATTTTATATTTTTTCTTACGTATTTCGCATGTCCACAGGGATATATTTTTTCGGTATGTTTCTTTTAGATCTATCTTCCCAAAAGCATATATATATATATATATATATATATATATATATATATATATATATGCTTTTGGAAAGATAAATCTAAAAGAGACATACCGAAAAAAATATATCCCTGTGGACATGCGTAGAGCGAAAAAGAAAATATAAAATAAATGTAAAAAAACGATAACACATTATTAGCATAACTTGAAAACAAATACACTTTACTCAGAAGTAAAATGCAGGCAACAGAGAGAGAGAGAGAGAGAGAGAGAGAGAGAGAGAGAGAGAGAGAGAGAGAGAGAGAGAGAGAGAAGCTTACCTTACCTTACCTTATTTTATGTTTGGGCTCCCCCAGGTCCCTCAGTGTGAGGCACCCCGTATATCCACCAGACAGTTGTTAATGCATCTTCCGGTGTATTTTGCATCTTCCAGTCTTGGATGGTCTGGGATGCATCTTAGGTATTTATCAAGCTTATTCTTAAACACATCTACGCTCACTCCTGATATGTTTCTTAGATGAGCTGACAGCGCATTAAATAGTCTCTGCATTATCGATGCTGGTGCGTAGTGGATTAATGTCCTCTGCGCCTTCCTTAGTTTTTCTGGTATAGTTTTGGGCACTATTAATCTACCTCGGCTTGCTCTTTCTGATATCTTTAGCTCCATGATGTTTTCAGTAATTCCTTTGATTTACTTCCATGCTTGTATTATCATGCAGCGTTCTCTTCTTTCTAGACTGTACAGTTCTAAAAATTGCTGTCTTTCCCAGTAGTCAAGGTCCTTAACTTCTTCTATTCTAGCAGTAAAAGACCTTTGTACGCTCTCTATTTGTGCAATAACCTTTTGGTAGTGCGGGTACCATATCACAATGCAGTACTCGAGTGTACTACGTACATAAGTTTTGTAAAGCATAATTATGTGTTCAGCTTTCCTTGTTTTAAAGTGTCTGAATAGCATTCCCATTTTTGCTTTACATTTAGCCAAAAGTGTTGCTATTTGGTCGTTGTATAACATATTCCTGTTTAACATTACACCAAGGTCTTTAATTGCTTTCTTGTTTGTGATTGTCTCGTTATTAGGTCCCTTGTATGCATATACCATTCCTTCTCTGTTTCCATAATTCATTGATTCGAATTTATCGGAGTTAAAGACGATCCTATTTATCTCTACCCATTCATATATTTTGTTTAGATCTCTTTGCAATGAGTTCCTATCTTCATTACAAGTAATTTCTCTACTTATTCTTGTGTCATCGGTGAAACTTCTCACTACAGAGTTTTCAACATTACAGTCTATGTCTGAGATCATAGTAACAAACAGCATTGCAGCTAATACCATACCTTGTGGCACGCCAGATATTACCTGATCTTCATCTGATTTCTCGTCATTTGCAACCACTATCTGTTTTCTGTTTTGTAGAAATTCTTTTATCCATTTTCCTATATATCCTACAACATTATGCTTTCTTATTTTTTCTTTAATATATTATGGTCTACCTTGTCAAAGGCTTTTGCAAAATCTAGATAGACCACATCTGTGTCTTTTTCATGAATCATATTTTTGTGTTTTCATAGTGTGCTATCGGTTGGGTTTGTGATTCATTATTTTCTTTTTTATTACCCTTTCATATACTTTCATAATATGTGATGTTAGACTAACAGGTCTATAATTGCTTGGCTATAGTCTTGATCCACTTTTGAAAATAGGGGTTATATATGCTAATTTATGTTTAACATATATCTCGCTCATATCTACACTTTGTCTTAGCAGTATTGCAAGCGGCTTCGCGATAGTGTGTGCAGTTTTTCTGTAACAAAATCGCTGGAACTACATCTGGCCCGGCCGCTGATCCATTTTTAATTTCGCTTATAGCCTGCACAATATCTGCTTCATTAATTTCTATATCCGTTATATATTCAACATTTTCTTCTCTCATTTCTGTTTCATTATTCTCATTCGCAATTCTTGGCGTGAACTCACTCTTATATTTTTCTGCTAATATGTTGCATATTTTCTTTTTTTTTTTTCATTCGTTAACCGTCCTTCAATTCTTAGAGGGCCTATTTCTAATCTTCCTGTATTCATCTTATTTTGCATAGGAGTAAAGTACTTTAGGGTTTTTCTTAATATTTTTTCATTTGCTTTCGATTGCATAATCTTTTGTTCTGCATTTTCTATCTTACGTTTTATTTCCATCATTTTCCATACATTTTTTCTTTTGCAAAATTTTTCTTCCACTTTCTAATTTTCTGAAATAAGATCCTTCTGTCTCTTGGTATGCCTGTCTGATGAATTTCTTTTTTCGGTACATATTTTTCAACATGTACCGAGAGAGAGAGAGAGAGAGAGAGAGAGAGAGAGAGAGAGAGAGAGAGAGAGAGAGAGAGAGAGAGAGAGCGCACTGTGCAGTTAAAGGCTATAAAACGAAGAGTTGAATTTCGCAGTCATATCTCCAAGCAGAATGTGCTTTAAATAGCGACTGATTCATTCCAAGCTTCGCTGATGGGGAAATGATTCTGACGTTTGTTTGAATAAAAAGGCAAACATTTACCAAGCAGATTCTCGAACACGATAAACGTTTATTACCAGCAAATATTAAAAAAAAAAAAAAAAAAAAAACGTTACTGTGATAAAGCAATTGTGAAATTGCCGATTTGGGATGCAGATAAATATATTAAAACGTTTATTATCATTATTACTTGCTAAGCTACAATCCTAGTTGGAAAAGCAGAATGCTATAAGCCAGAGGGCTCCAACAGGGAAAATAGCCCGGTGAGAAAAGGAAATAAGGAAACTACAAGAAAAATAATTAACAATTAATATAAAATATTTTAAACACGGTAACAACATTAGAATAAATATTTCATATATATACTATAAAAACTTAAAAAGAAAACAAGAGGAAGAGAAATAAAATAAAATAGTGTGTCCGAGTGTAGCCTCAAGCAAGAGAACAAAAGGGAAATTTCATTTTTAATGGAATGTATGGTTTTGAGAGATAACAATAAAAATTCCTGGTCCTAAAATAGTCTTTGTTTTATAAGTAATTTAATATGGTTTCTGTATTTTTGGAGTGGGAGGGAGAATTTCATTAGGTGGATTATTAATGCCCATATTAATTCAAAAGAATGGTTAGATGTATGAATTATACTCTTAAAAGTTTGCCTTGAAAAAAAATGCGGAAAATCCTGGAATAAATTTTGCCAGGCATTTACCGTTTTAAAAAGGGATATATTGACGAAAAAGGAGTGATATTACGGTCACCAACCCGTAAAAGATAATAACAAAGTGGGGGAAAAATTACGGTCGCCTGTATTTTACTGAAATACAGCTGAGACCTGTATATTTTTATAGATAATTTCCGACTAAAATCATGATTTCTTTTAACAGTATACAGTTTCCGGTGCCCGTGAGATCTTTCAGTAAAAAGCTAAAAAGAGCTGGATGTAAATATGAAAGAAAGGAACCAGAATAGAAGTAAAGCAGACAGCGAAATTAGTTTGCATAAAGAAATCAAAGGGAAGCTACAAAGACCCATTAATAATGTCTACAGTGTATAGAAGACACAACTATCGGTGCATAATATGTCCGAGTCATTATGACGGCAAGGAACCAAAGAGAGCGAAATATTGATCAGAGTATTGAATTAATAAACGGATTGGGCCTTACTGTCTAGGCCTGTTAACCCTACCTGCAACTTCTCTTATAGTTTATTCATTTCGTTTCCTCGCAGGGCTGCTTTTCCCTGCTAGGGTCCTGCTGCTCCAATTGAGGTTGTAGCTAATTACTTCCGCCAACGAAGTTGGGAGGAGGTTATGTTTTACACCCTGTTTGTGTGTGTGTGTTTGTTTGTGAATAGCTTCCTGGCCACAATTTTAATAGTAGAATAATGAAATTTGAAGGGATTACCTGTTATTTATAAAATTGGAAATTATAAGATTTTGGAAGGTCAAGGTAAAGGATAAAGGTCACTGTCAAGCAAAATGTCCAATTCACGTAATCAGTCATAAGTTTGGACATCATTGGGCGGTATTCATAAAGAAAAGGATGTGTTTATACTTGCAAAAAATGAAGGAAATCCTTCTACTTGTATTCATAAACATTTCAAGCAAAAGCTTCTACTTTTAGAGCAAAAGCATATACTTATAATCACATAAAAGTAAATGGTTATACATAAAGAAGACCCTTTACTTCATATAAAGAGCATATACTTCGAAAAAGCTGAGTCTGGTCAGTAGCAGACTGCAGTTCGAAGAGAAAGGTTGTTCTGTCCGATTCTCAGCACGATGGCAGATTTTGTGGATGTGAGGCATGTTAAACAATACATGCCCCGTTTACCCACACTTGATCATGATTTCAAGATGTTATTCCGTTTTGAAGAACAAAATGTACAGTGGCTTGCAGACAGATATCTTGTCCGCACCTGGAATCTCGATGAAATATCAAGGTTAAGCCATAACTTGGTGATATGCATTTTACATTTGCTTTTGCATGTATAAACAGTTGGGAGAATGCGAAGGCTGCTGTATTTAGGGATGTATGTATGTAGAAACAGTATATATGTATGTATGCATATATATATATGTATATATATATATATATATATATATATATATATATATATATATATATATATATATATATATATATATATATATACACACACATATATATATATATATATATATATATATATATATATATATATATATATATATATATATATATATATATATATATGTGTGTGTGTGTGTGTGTGTGTGTGTGCAGTACATGCAAATATACTGTATTCGAATAATATATAAATATAGATTATATATATATTATATATGTATATGTATATATATATATATATATATATATATATATATATAATATGTATATACATACATACATACATATACCAAGGTACTTCCCCCAATTTTGGGGGGTAGCCGACACCAACAATGAAACAAAACAAAAAGGGGACGTCTACTCTCTACGTTCCTCCAGCCTAACCAGGGACTCAACCTGGTTAGGCTGAAGGAACGTAGAGAGTAGAGGTCCCCTTTTTGTTTTGTTTCATTGTTGGTGTCGGCTACCCCCCAAAATTGGGGGAAGTGCCTTGGTATATGTATGTATGTATGTATATACATATTATATATATATATATATATATATATATATATATATGTATATGAATGTATATATTATATATATGTATATGTATATATATGTATATATATACATCGTATAAATATACATATATACACAGAATATTCATACACTGCAAAAGCTTATATACATGCATGTATATACACATATATAAACTATATATATATATATATATATATATATACATATATATATATATATATATATATATATATACATATATATATATATATATATATATATATATATATATATATATATATGTATATATATATATATATATATATATATATATATATATATATATATATATATATATCGATTCGTAACAGAAATAGATTGTTCTAAATCCCAAACCTGAAATAATTTAGCTGAAATCAACTATTTCAATTTGGTTTGCTTTAAACATCAATTACTACCCTTCCCCTTTGTCCGGGTATCTTAAAGTTTCCTTCAAACTGCAAAGTTGAGCGTTTAGCGTCTTCAAAACTTTTCAACTTAAATCCATAAATCAAATCACATAGTTTATTATTATTATTATTATTATTATTATTATTATTATTATTATTATTATTATTATTATTATTATTATTTCATTATCATTATTATTATTGTTGTTGTTGTTGTTGTTGTTATAAAACAAGAATGGAATTTTTCGCGTGTCCTAAAAGAATTCGGAAGAAAATCTTCTCGGATTTCCAAATGGCTTCAGAAGAAATAGCCCTAGACTTAGCATGGAATTCTGAATGCCGCCAGAACGGAATCTCAGAACGGTATTGGAAGAAAACTTTCCCGGATTTCCAAATGGCTTCAGAAAAAATAGCCATAGACTTAGCATGGAATTCTGAATGCCTCCAGAACGGAATCTCAGAACGGTTTCGGAAGAAAACTTTCCCGAATTTCCAAAAGTCTTCAAAGGACATAGCCGTATAATTAACATGGATTTCTGAATGATTCCAGAACTGAAATTTCCAGGAGCAGTCCTGAACAACTCCTCCCCGAGCTTCAAATGACTTCTGAAGACCTGGTCTTCATTTTTTCAAACGTAGCCTGCAACACCTCACATGATCTGTATGTAGCTAGCGAAATCTAACCAAGGAATTGCGCGTCAATAGGAGTAAGAGCAAATGAGTTGATGACTGGAAGAAGGATTTCACTTAACTCACAGAGATCGCGTTCTGGCGGAATAGGAAGCTGCCGGTAAGAAGGATGGTTTTGGTTGCTGCCGAAGTTGCCGATCGTTCGTTTTATATCGCCCGACCTATAGAAAGACACGGGATCTTCCGTTGGCAGCAGAGCTTTGGAGATCATAATGTATGCGCCTTGAAGGATCCTTTGCTTGGGCTTTTGTGACGATGTCTTATTAAAGGAGACTCTTGGAAAAAGTACGAGGCTTTGTATCGGTGCAAAAACGGATTGCGGGGAATGAGGATGGAGGCAGAATGGTTCAACTGAACGGTGAGTGACGTGTAGTTCTTCAACAGGATTGTCCCAAAATGCGCTATAGAAGTAAGGACATATCCAGACGACATTGGTAAATATATAATGTTGCTCGTCATTTACTTTGGCATGATAGTGTATGCGGAGAAATCGATAGTATTCATCTCTTTACTCATTGCCCAGATAGGTAAAGAATAAATGCTTTCGATTTCCCTGAGGAATCTGACAAAGTGAGGACTTGCGGCACTGAAATCTCTTTTGAAATCTAGAAGGACACTGACGAATGAAATCTCGAAAGAAACAGATAATCTAATGAAAGAAGATCTTGAAAACTAGAAGACAGGAGAGAACAGCGAAGAGGAGCCTCTAATGCCAGAGGTAAGACACCTACAAATAGAGAGCCTCTAATGCTAGAAGTAAAGCACCTCAAAAAATAGATCGAAGACCCTCTAATGCTAAAAGTATGGAACCTAGAAATATATGTCAAAAAACTTCTAATGATAGAAGTGCGGGAGCTAAAGAGAGAGGTCAAAGAATTTCTAATGTTAGAGGTGTGGGAGCTATAAAGAGAGGTCAAAGAACTTCTAATGTTTGAGGTAAGGGAGCTGAAAAGAGGTCAAGAACTTCTAATGCTAGAGGTGTGGGAGCTAAAAAGAAGTCAAAGATCTTCTAATGCTAGAGGTGTGGGAGCTAAAAAGAGGTCAAGGAACTTCTAATGCTAGAGGTGTGTGAGCTAAAAAGAGGTCAAAGAACTTCTAATGCTAGAGGTTTGGGAGCTAAAAAAAGGTCAAAGAACTTCTAATGCTAGAGGTGTGGGAGCTAAAAAGAAGTCAAAGATCTTCTAATGCTAGAGGTGTGGGAGCTAAAAAGAGGTCAAGGAACTTCTAATGCTAGAGGTGTGTGAGCTAAAAAGAGGTCAAAGAACTTCTAATGCTAGAGGTGTGGGAGCTAAAAAGAGGTAAAAAAAACTTCTAATGCTAGAGGTTTGGGAGCTAAAAAGAGGTCAAAGAACTTCTAATGCCAGGGGTGTGGGAGCTAAAAAGAGGTCAAAGATCTTCTAATGCAAGGGGTGTGGGAGCTAAAAAGAGGTCAAGGAACTTCTAATGCAAGGGGTGTGGGAGCTAAAAAGAGGTCAAAGAACTTCTAATGCAAGGGGTGTGGGAGCTAAAAAGAGGTCAAAGAACTTCTAATGCAAGGGGTGGGGGAGCTAAAAAGAGGTCAAAGAACTTCTAATGCAAGGGGTGTGGGAGCTAAAGAGAGGTCAAAGAACTTCTAATGCAAGGGGTGTGGGAGCTAGAAAGAGGTCAAAGAACTTCTAATGCAAGGGGTTTGGGAGCTAAAAAGAGGTCAAAGAACTTCTAATGCAAGGGGTGGGGAAGCCAAAAAGAAGTCAAAGAACTTCTAATGCAAGGGGTGTGGGAGCTAAAAGGAGGTCAAAGATCTTCTAATGCTAGAGATGTGGGAGCTAAAAAGAGGTCAAAGAACTTCTAATGCTAGGGGTGTGGGAGCTAAAAAGAGGTCAAAGAACTTCTAATGCTAGAGGTGTGGGAACTAAAAAGAGGTCAAAGAACTTCTAATGCTAGAGGTGTGGGAGCTAAAAAGAGGTCAAAGAACTTCTAATGCTACAGGTGTGGGAGCTAAAAAGAGGTAAAAAAACTTCTAATGCTAGAGGTTTGGGAGCTAAAAAGAGGTCAAAGAACTTCTAATGCAAGGGGTGGGGGAGCTAAAAAGAGGTCAGAGAACTTCTAATGCAAGGGGTGTGGGAGCTAAAAAGAGGTCAAAGAACTTCTAATGCAAGGGGTGTGGGAGATAAAAAAAGGTCAAAGAACTTCTAATGCAAGGGGTGTGGGAGCTAAAAAGAGGTCAAAGAACTTCTAATGCAAGGGGTGTGGGAGCTAAAAAGAGGTCAAAGAACTTCTAATGCAAGGGGTGTGAGAGCTAAAAAGAGGTCAAAGAACTTCTAATGCAAGGGGTGTGGGAGCTAGAAAGAGGTCAAAGAACCAATAATGCTAGAGGTGTGGGAGCTAAAAAGAGGTCAAAGAACTTCTAATGCAAGGGGTGTGGGAGCTAAAAAGAGGTCAAAGAACTTCTAATGCAAGGGGTGTGGGAGCTAAAAAGAGGTCAAAGAACTTCTAATGCAAGGGGTGGCGAAGCTAAAAAGAGGTCAAAGAACTTCTAATGCAAGGGGTGTGGGAGCTAAAAACAGGTC
>NC_090743.1:44195315-44202815 GCF_036898095.1 Palaemon carinicauda
ATAATGGAAATAAACCCATATTAATTCTGATTAGATAATTAAGATGATAAATAAAGGAATTATGTTGAGAAAACAACTTTAAAGTAAGGAAAATGTAGAAAAAAAAACCTTGAACCTGAGAAGTCGACAAATAAGAAAATTAATAATAAGACTTTCAGAAAAAAACTAGAAATTTATCAAAATAATCAGTTTACCAAAAAGACTGATAGATTCAAAATTATCTAGAAATTATCAAATGGATAAAAATATGTTTATTCATTTTAGGGTATTATATAATACGGAAAGGGAAAGAAATATATAAACAAACAAAATAAATTATGTATTATTAAGAAGCTATTCAATGAAAAAAGGTATTCATTTGATAGCAGATAGAATAGAAAAGAGAAATGATGAGCAAATTATAAAAGAAAAAGTAAAAAAAAAAAAAAAAAACTATTACAAGAAGATTATTTGATAAAACAAAAACCTATACATAGATTTAAAAAAAACGTAGACATCCAATAAATTCATATTAACAAATCATTTAATGAAAAAAAACATACACAGATTGATAAAGAATTATATATCCAATATTGGTTTAAAAATAATACAGCTAATATAAAAATTATTACTTTGAAGTCAACTGGCAAAAGGAATATCGCTTCCAACCTGTACATTCAATATTTTCAGTATTATTCAGGAATGATTTAATAAAAATAAATCCATAGATTAAAAAAAAAAAAAAAAAAACAGTTATTATTGGATTGAAAAAAAGTACATTGATTAAAAAAAAATGCCTTACTAGAAAGTAAGCTGAGAAGGGTAATAGCGCTTCGAAACCTGTACATTTAATATTTTCAGTATTATTAAGATACAATTTAATCCCAAAATATATCCAGAGATTAAAGAAAATATTCTATATTGGACTAAAGAATTAGGTGCAGATATAATGAAAAAAAATTGGTCATTAGAAAGTCAACTGACTAGAGGAATGTCACTTCGAAGTATACATTTAATAAAATCAGTATTATTAAGAAACAATTTAATGAAATAAAACAAATCCATAGATTGAAATGAAAACACATCCAATAAGGGTTTGAAAAGAAATTCAGCTGGAAAGTCCCTTCGAATACAAAGGAGGTCATTTGGGTATTTCGCTAATTGAGACCCCGGATTTGAAGGAAGTAAAACGGATTGGATTTGGGGTTTCAGTTTAAAGTTTGGAGGACAGACTGTAAGGAGAGTGTATTGGTCCACAGGATGAATTGAAACTTACCCAATTAGGGCAAGTATATTCATCATCATTGACTAACCCGAATAAGGAATTCTATTGGTAGGATAGTTGATAAACATATATATATATATATATATATATATATATATATATATATATATATATATATATATATATATATATATATATATATACATACACAAATATATATATATATATATATATATATATATATATATATATATACATACACAAATATATATATATATATATATATATATATATATATATATATATATATACATACACAAAATATATATATATATATATATATATATATATATATATATATATATATATATATATATATATATACATATATATATATATATATATATATATATATATATATATATATATATATATATATGTGCATATATATAACGGATTTAGAGCAAAGCAAAATATCTATTTTTGGGAGAGGTAGCCATGTCGTCCTGATGGAAGTTCCTATAAGGTAGCTTTCTAGGGTATATTTGACTACAGTGATATTCCCAGAGAATTTTACCGTAAGGTATCCAGAATTCTAACTCCTGGAGCGAATATCCCTAAATAATCTCACAGGGATATCGCATAATATCAGAGGACGTATTCTTGACACGTCACATAGCTATCTTCGCCCCGAACAGTATTAACACTTCGAGAGGGAATAGTGACAAGAATCTGAAACGAGAATGAAAAGAGAGCCGCTCATAAGGCATCTCTCCTATTCTATTTCCAGTGTGTATCTGATGAAGGCGGTAGAGCCCTCTTTATTCCTTGTAGCGATATACGAGGTGGTACAGATACTGTATTATAGGGAGGGGTCAATAAGCCCTTTTACAATAAAAGGAAGGGTGGGTCCATCAGGAGGACATGGCTACCTCACCCAAAAGTAGATTTTCTGCTTCGCTCAAAATCCGTTTTTTGGGCTCAGGCCATGTCGTCCTGATGGAAGTTTACCAGATCATTACTGTATCTGTGGATTCCAAATCAGTGCCGTACTCTCAAGAAAGTATTTTCCTGGTCCGTCTAGACCTAGAGACCTATGATGTTACCGTCATACACCATTTCATCTAAGCATGAACTATGTTAGTGCTTCCTGCTCCCTGCAGGGATGAGTCATACTAGTCTCTGGAAAAGTCTCCAGGAGTACATAAAAACTTATGGATGACAAAATGACAAGCTTGTATATTGGTCTCGCCCTATACATTATAAAGCAAAGTTTGTATAAGAGTCGCCAAAGTCAGAATGAATTTGTGACACCTTCCCCAAAGTGACCACTCTTAGTAACTATTGGATAATGGTTGTATCCGCATAGAAACAAATTTTGCCTCTTTGCCACCAACCTGTTAGGGTACCAAGTCAACCCTTCAAGGAAGGGTTAGAGTGAGTGGACTTTTGCTTGGATCAGGGAACAGTCTCAAAAGACATACCATGATGAAAATATCCATATTTTAATCTTAATGCTCAGAACATTTCTAATAAAATGAGTGTGGGTGAAAAGACCCAGGGTTCATTATGAACTAGTTTATTAAAATTTAATAAACGAACATATCAGATCACATTTATAAAATTTATATAATGTGGATGATATGGGTAAAAGCATAAAGAAAAACAGCCAACAGAAAATATTGTTTCATCTACTAGGAAACAGGTTTGCCACTTCAATAGAATTATTAATAAAAATGATATAGTCTGTATACTGTTTACATACACTAGCGTAAAAAACGCTTGGCACAAGTGTCCGTATTATGCTATAGATTACCGACGTCAATGGAACAGTTTGTAAAGACACTTTCGTGGCCTATCACTCAGCGTGTAGTAACAGACAGTGACTACACGCGCACCCTCTTAATTAATTGTCCCCAATTAATTACACTGTTCCTCGCAGACTTAAAACAGAAGGTTAAAGAATTCTACCTGCTGCTACCACAGATCTCATAAGTTGCTCCACTTGCTTCGCATAGTGCATAAAGAACGCCTTGGATGACTACCAGCAGGTGTGCAAACAAGGATGTTCAAAGTCCATATAATTAAAGAAATTTTATGGAGGAGGCAACTTTCCTCGGATCATGACTAATGGGTGTACTGTCTGGATCCGTTCTGCGAATAACATGGGTGAATTTCGCCCTTAGTTATAGATAACTTTGAACCCAAGGTTTCTCTTCTGAACAGTTGTCCTCCCATAAAGTCTGAAGTTCTATGAAGATAGACCTTTAGGAACTCCACTGGACATAGAGATGCATCTTCCTCCAGAGGGCAGATTCTCTAGGAACCCCACCTGTTGGTGGGTACCTTGTTCCTGGTAAGAAACGTTGGGTCTGGAAATAGAATCAGTTCTCCCTCCAAGAACTGGACGTGGCCTTCCTCTGTAGAGAGAGCCATTATTCACTAACTCTGGCCCCCAAGGCGAGGACAAACAGAAATATGACTTAAATTCAAAACCTTCTAAGCCCATTCCTCATTGTTCATTATTTATACACAATGAGGAATCATATCTAATAACCAAGCAAATGGTCTTTGGAAGCGCTGAAGGGCTAGTTCATTAAGAATGTCGTTAGAAAGGTCGACCTTTAAGGTATATGGTATCTGATTTGTCAAGGCAGGCTTGAACAATAGAATTGTGTAGGCTGCTAAACCTTGCTCATGAAGGAGGATGAAGAATGATAAATAGGAATCTGTCGGGATTTCTTTAAGTTTCTTCACCTTGACAAAGGATAGTTATTTCTTCCCTGAAGCCTCAAAATGTCCTCTGGTTTCCTCCAAAAGTCTAAACCGACTTTTAAACACTGAATCTTTTTCTCATCGTTAAGGAGAGAAAATCATGAGGTGTAGGTTCCGTGTTTTCTGTGATGGAGCGAAAACAGTTGACTTCTGTACTTGCTGAGACAGGGATGGATCCAGTAGCGGAACGAATTTTAATCGTAGTTCCAATGCCAGAGGGAACCACACGCTATTTGGCCACTTGTCAGCCACTATTGCAGGAGGGAAGCTTCTACTCAAAGCGGGCACCTTTGAGTTAGTGAAGCCCCTCTCTTTCATCGAGCTCGATAGTAACGTCTGAACTTTACTATGGTCAAAAACTATGACCTCCGGCTCCGTCTCCTCCTTTAAGACTGGCTCCTTCCTAAGACAGGCATAGCAGTCCGGATAAAAATCCTTGTTGGGCCAAAATTCCACTTCTTCCAGGGGAATTGCTCCCAACTTTTCTGAGATCACGATCTCCCCGGTTGTCATTGGCATGTATTCGGCGTACCTCCAAGGATTGGTATTCGAGCACAAGGGAAGATCCTTCACGGTGAGCCGCTTCTGGGGCCCACGTGATGCTGCAAGTCTAAGTAACTCCAGTTTCATTGCAGCTTCCTTCTCATCATTCTTCCTTTGAATTTGTTGGATCAACTCAACAATGGAAGAAAGAGTCCTTCCCAGTTCATCTGGGATAGCAGACGATGTAGAAGTAACCGGTTCTGGGTCCGGAACCAACGTAACCAACACTTCGTCGATTTCTTGCTCTTCTACTTGAGGAGTCTGAAATAGCTCCTCCTCCTGACCTTCTCCTAGAAGGTCCCTCTCAGTAGAATCCGACACCTCCGACATCCTATCGTCCACTTGGATGTCTTGAATGGCGGCTGAGACTTCAGAATCTACATCCGACACCTCTGACATCCTATCGTCCACTTGGATGTCTTGAATGGCGGCTGAGACTTCAGAATCTACCGGATTCAGGGCAATTGGTATCTCCACCTGAGGCTCGGGGATGATTGCATCAGCCGATGCTTTAGGGAAAAGGTAGGCCCTCATCTTCTCATTTGGAAGGTAGGGACCTGAGGTGTTTTTCTGAAAACCCCTCACCCAGGATCGTAACGTTTCCCTGGCAGCATCCCTTGACTCCGTTGACTTAGGGTCATCAAAAGCCTCGGTAATCAGGTTAGAACAAACTGTACAAACCTGAGCGTCCCAATAGCGGAGAACACCTCTGGAGGCTGTGCATGCTGCGTGCCTCCTGCAATAATGATGTCCCCAGAAGTTCTTACTGCGGACATTACAGAACACACACCCGCACTTCGGATGGTCCTCCTGTAAAGAGAAGAAAAATCCATGAGTATCAAGTGAAGGCTTTTCACTTATATTGAAACATTTAGCTTATATAGAAAAGCTATAAAAGAAAGAAGGAAAGACACATACTTGTATTTCCTGTTCAGTCAATTGCTGTAACCTCCCAAAATATTAAAACTAAGGTTAATTCTATACTAGAATACCTTATGTAATTTCCTAAATGGAAATTTAAAGTGTAGTTTTAATATACGGGATTAAAAGAATACAGAAAGAACTCACTTTCTATATAAAGTATGGTCTCAACAAAAGGCTGTACAAGATAACATTAAGTATGATGAAGAACATTAGTGTTATCACAAACTCTGTACAGCAGTTTCTACTAATGCAGTGTGTACTACACTACGAATATAGCAACTACTGTACATCGCATGTTATTGTGCCGGCCGGCAACTACCCCTTTATAGATCAAAGATATACTATCTTTATCTAAAAGGCGGCAGCCCACTGATTCGCGACTGTGTGCCGGCCGGTAATCATTGCCAGCCGATGGCTGAAAACACTAAAACCCGGCTGCCGGTCGCTAATCGTAGCGGCCAGCGAATTCGGGCTGTGATTCCACTGCCGGCCGGCAAAGGTAATAAAACCATGCCGCCGACAGTAGCCAAGAATCAGAGAACCTCTACCTTCCCGGCTGTCGGCTGTCAAGCCGGCAGCCAGGATAGGGGTGCAACACAATAGTCAGAGAAAAGTATGGATGTAAGGTTATAGGGCGGCATGCCATACGACCTTCCATCCAGGAAAGAGTGAACTTATGGAAAGGGAGAATGTAACATTCAGGCTTCCAAAGAATCCATAGTCTGCCGGGCTCTACCGACAGACATGGAAGGGAGACCAACGGAGGTCTGTGGTTCACTCTGCAAAGAATAAAGGGTCTCTGCCTGCCGACATATAGTGCCGGCCGGCAGAGAGCTGAGCCTGTCCTCCATCCTAACCTATACTAGGTATGGAAGTAGAACTACGGCTAAAAGAAAATAAAAGAAAGAGAGGTGGGGAAGGGATAAGGGTCCAATAGACTTTGTTCTAGCAGGAGACACACTCAGCAGTTAGGGAAGCTCATCCTAACCAAGAGTTGTCTATTAGGGAGGAAGATTGGCAATACTTGCTAACCTCCTCCAAACCAGCACAAAGTTAGGTGAAGTTATTTCGCCGGGCAACAGAGAAAACTCATTCTCCAGCCTGAGAAAAACAACACAGGACAGTCTGCTAGGCCACTAGAAGAAGGAATCATCTCGTACAGAATCCTTCCAACATGGACTAGGGAAGCAAAGCTTCCTGTGTCCGCCCCTAACCTAGCAAAGGAGACTCTTTCTCTATGCTAGGAAGAAGCAGACCACAGACTAAAAACTCTGATGTTCTGCCCTAACCCAAAAAACCAGTCACTCTGGTTATCAGGTCAGGACAGACATATCCTAGAATAGTTATACCTGAATTATTATACAGATAGAACCACTAGGATTAAGCCGAAGGCTTACAGAGGGAGAGAGGGATTGAACTTAGCCTCCGGAGGAGATAAAGAACAATCGGGGATGTGCGAAAGTATTCTACTGTACCTAGAATACTAGACTAGGTAAGATGAGAATCGATTACCTAAATCAATGAAACTCACTCGTATACAATCTTGGAAAAAACATTCAACAATATCTTACATGTATAAAATATTTGCCTATAGCTTCAATAAAATAACACTCGGAAAAACTTATACCATGCATGAAAGTACTAGTGCCAGATGTCTAGGCTACGAGCCTCGCGAAAGGTAGGATCGGTACCTCGACCCGTGTCAAATACACCGAGCTAAAACTGACTGAACAATATAAGCATTTCTTGAGTAGCTAAATAGCGAAATTATTAAAGCGTAACAAACCGGGAACGTCGCTCTAGCTAACTAACTGACCCGTAAGAGCGAGCGATAGCATCCAGGATGCCTCCGTAGGCAACAGCTCTTGTTTACGTTAAATTCACTTTTGATTTAATTAAAAATGACAAGAGCCTACATTTATACATAGTAAAGATAATACTCAACTTCCTAGAGGCAAAAGGGGCCGGAGAAGTCATCAAAATGTTGAATTAAATCCAAAATAATGAGAGAACACAGGGAAAACACCGAGTAGTTGAGCTACACAAAAAAGGAA
>NC_090743.1:44207815-44247105 GCF_036898095.1 Palaemon carinicauda
TACGTTCATGTGTTGTACCAGTCACCAGCATCCTTCCTCCCAGCCGCGAGGAGTCCTGGTGGGGTTAGATCGACAGTTCGAGACGTGTGAGGTGTTTGTTATGTTTATAGAAGTGGTTGGAGTGGCTCTGTCTGTGTGTGTATTGGTCTGTAACACCCATTTGCTTCAGCAAACCTATCCATCGATTTAAAGGTTGAAAGGTCGCTCAGGAATGGCAGAAGCAAGGGACAGTGATATTGCCTTATCAAGCAGGACAATGCCCTAGAGACTAACCATATATACATATGATCAGCGCCCAAGCCCCTCTCCATCCAAGCTAGGACAAAGGAGGGCCAGGCAATGGCTGCCAATGACTCAGCAGATATACCTATAGGCTCCCCCAAACCCTTCATCCTTAGCTCACACGGATGGTGATGTTGCAGCGATCAAAGTAACAGTCGTGTTTGAGCGGGACTTGAACCCTAGTCAGGCGTTCACCAGTCAGGGACGTTACCACATCGGCCACCACAACCTATTCACAATTGAACGAACATTACAAAAAAAAAAAAAAATAAAAAAAAGTGCAGCAATTTCTTTCATGGATTAACTACATTAAGAGAACATGGATTTGATTACTATTGTTCTCGTCTATTGTGAATGATTATGATCCTTTTCAGCTATAAGAGTGGTTCTGATAATGAGACGGGTTCGAGTATAATGGCTGTTATTTTTATTTCATAAATGGTGTGCTCTCTGAAGCATAGGAGTTATATGGAGGGGGGAGTTGGACAATTATATAGGATGAGATTAAAGGGGAAAACAGAAAGCAAGGGAGAGGCCAGTCAAAGGAGTGAATTGGCTGATGATTGTAGACAATTTAATCTTAAAATGTGATAGCGAAGACAGACTGCAGAGACAAGTGAAAGGACATGAAAGAGTTTGTAAAAGGAGAAAGCTGAAAGTGAATGTTAGAGCAGGAAGTTGAAAATGAAAATCAGCAGGAGGAAAAAGTCGATGTTGGCCATGGTTTACCACAAGTATGCAGATGTAGATAAAGCAAACAAGACATTGATTATTACAAATAATGACAGAGGAAAAAGAGCACGTACAAGTTATCAATGCTAGTGGGATAAGATTTGGGGTTGAGGTGGCCTATTTGGTAACGTCTCTGATTGTTGATCACCAGACTGAGGTTCGAATCCCAGTCAAACTCGTTAGTTCCTTTGGTAAATGCAAACCTCACCATCCATGTGAGCTATGGTTGAGGCGTTTGAGGTACCCTATAGGTAAACTACTGAGTCATTAGCAACCATTGCCTGGCCCTCCCTGGTCGTAGCTTGTATGGAGGTTGGCCTTGGGTGCTAATCATATGTATATATGGTCAGTCTCTAGGGTATTGTCCTGATTGCTAGGGCAATGTCCCTGTCCCTTGCCTCTGTCATGAACGGCTTTTAAACCTTTAAGAGATGAGTTAAAACATGAAGTGAAAATTACAAGGAAGGCAGCTGAGGCTCAACAAAAATTTTAAAGTACAGAAGACTGTCCAGGATTCATAATTTGAATTTCATGAAGCATTTGTTGGGCTAATCCTTCACCGAAGAGATAAAGCTTACATGCTTAAGGCAAACGAGATGATAATCATTGATACTAATGGGAGGAAGTTTTGTTAGGGATGTGGAATGAGATCGGATAAAAGGGTGGGATATAAAATTATAAGTATAAAAAAAAACGTGTGAGGATGTTGAACATGGGTATAAGTCATAAATACGAGAGGAAGAGAGAGAGAGAGCCAAGAGTAAATATACATAGTTAAAACATGTCGAAGAATCTTGCTTGAGGGTACCCTCAGACACACCGCTCTATCTTATTTCTCTTCCTCTTGTTTTTTTTTTTTTTGAGGTTTTATAGGTTACATATGAAAAATATAATTTAATATTAGCAAGATTAAGAATAAAAATGGCTTATTTTAGCAAGTTTCAGTCGGGAAGTGGCTTGTATGAGAAAGTGTAAGGCTGGAAGTGGCTTTTGTTTACTAGTTTCAGGCTGAAAGTGGCTTGTAAGAGCATGTGTCAGGACGAAAGTAAAAGTGATTTGTGTGAGAAAGTCTAAGGATGCAAGTGGCTTTTGTTAGCAAGTTTTAGGCTGAAAGTGGCTTGCGTGAAAATGTGTTGACATGAAAGTGATTTGCGTGAGTAAGTGTAAGGATGAAAATGCATTTGTTAGCAAGTTTCAGGCTGAAAGTGGCTTGTATGAGCATGTGTCAGGACAAAAGTGGTTTGTGTGGCCAAGTGTAAAGATGAAAGTGGCTTTTGTTAGTAATTTTTAGGCTGAAAGTGGCTTATATGAGCATGTGTCAGGATGAGAGGGATTCGTGTGAACAAGTGTAAGGATGATAGAGGCTTTTGTTAGCAAGTTTCAGGATGAAAGTGGCTTGCATGATCAAGTGTTAGGATGAAAGTGATTTGTATGAGTAAGTGTAAGGAGGAAAATGGCTTTTGTCAGCAAGTTTCAGGCTGAAAGTGGCTTGCATGAACATGTGTTAGGATGGATGAGATTTGTGTGAGTAAGTGTAAGGATGAAAATGGCTTTTGTTAGGAAGTTTCAGACTGAAAGTGGCTTGCATGAACATGCGTTAGGATGAAAGTGATTTGTGTGAGTAAGTGTAAGGACGAAAATGGCTTTTATTAGCAAGCTTCAGGTTGAAAGTGGCCTATATGATCATGTACCAGGAAGAAAATGGTTTGTGTGAGCAAGTGTAGGGATGAAAGTGGCTTTTGTTAGCATGTTGCAGGCTGAAAGTGGCTTGTTTGAGGATGTGGAAGGAAGAAAATGGTTTATGTGAGAAAGTTTAAGTATGAAAGTGGCTTTTGTTAGCAAGTTTCAGGCTGAAAGTGGCTTGTTTGAGGATGTGGCAGGAAGAAAATGGCTTGTGTGAACAGATATAAGAATGAAAGTGGCTCGTAAAAGCAATTGTCAGGATGAAAGTGGATTATATTTGCAAGTGTCAGGATGAAGGTTCTTTGTAGTTACACGTATGTCTCTGTGACTTCTAACTAGTTTATCTTTAGCAAATTTACGCCTATAATCCTTCGTTGAGGGACCTGATTAGTAAAGACAATTCTATTCACAAATAACTAAAAACCTTTTAAAAGAATATATTAAAGTGACATTTTGGTAGCTAACCTTCAACAAGAAGTGTAAAATGTTGGAGTAGGTGAGTTTTATCGAAGATCGCAATGGCATTAAAATCCTTTTCATAGTTTTAATCGAATTAGTCTCGAGCTGAACTGACATGGAATATCCAATTTGCATTTCATAGCTGTAGTTTTCGCTCAGCCAGTTGAATCTTTTTTTTTTTTTTTTTTTTTTTTTTTTTTTTTTTTTTTGTCTGTAAAATCCCTTTAAAAATAAGTGATTCTCTCTCAAACTCAAGGGATGTTTTACTGAATGGGACAAGGTTATATGAATGATAAGCTGGGTATGTTAATTACTATGGAGTAGTAGAATCTCAAGCATTATGTTATATCCAATAAAGTATGTTTGTATTCTCTATTATTTCACGCAAGAGAGGTAGTTGCTGTTTTACATTTATCAACCCAGCAGTGTTTCATTCTATTTGTCTATCCCTCTATACTATAACATAGAAGTTTCCTCTAGAATAGATGGTTCATGCATTATACCCATTGCTATCAAGAGAAAGAAGATAAATGAACTAACATTAGGAGAGAGAGAGAGAGAGAGAGAGAGAGAGAGAGAGAGAGAGAGAGAGAGAGCGAGAGAGAGAGAGAGAGAGAGAGAGAGAGAGAGAGAGAGAGAGAGAGACATCACAACATGAACTTAATTCTCTAGTTTCCATATAATCTAGGAACGTGCAAATTACGTAATCTCTTGGACAGTGTCATTCGAAAAATTCAAGATCCCCAAAAGCCAGAATTCTTTCTTTTTCTCTTCCTCCGTTTACTTCGGAGATTCCTATTGTGAAAACATTGCAATCTCAGGAGCTTTTGAGACCGACAAGGAAATTAGTTCCTTGGGGGAGTGTTCTTATCGAAGTTTTGTTTAATGAACAATTCTCGCTTCCTGTCTCTTTTATCTCCATCCATCTCTTGCCCAATATTTCAAGCAATATCATGAAATGAGAGATATACAGTATATGACTTTCATGTTTTCCTTGAATTGCTTGGAATAAGTATACTTTCGTATTTTTAGATATATTTCTTGCATGCACCTGAATATGTATATATTACCTTTGAGGATGTTAATAAAATACTAAGACTAAAAAATTCTTAATTCCTGTGTTTATTCATTCTAATACTTTCTTCTTGTGCTTACTCAATCTAATATATCAATAAAAATATTCTAATACCTGTAAATATGTTTCTCTTAGTCATATGTTAGAATATTAACCAAATTTAAAACTACTCACTTCTTTTGCCTCTTCATTCTAACATGCTGATAAAAAATTCTAAAAATTAAAAACTGCTTAGATCTTATGACTGTTTATTCTAATATGTTTATAAAATATCGGAATAAAAAACTGCTTCTCTCCCCTACCAGTTCATTCTAAAATATTGATAAAATATTCAAAAATTAAAAAACTGCTTCTTTATTATGCCTCTTCATTCTAATATGTTTATGAAATATCAAAATTAAAAACTGCTTCTTTCTTATGCCTGCCCATTCTAATATCTATAAAATATTCTAAAAAACTAAAAACAGTTTCTCTCCCCTGCCTGTTAATTCTAATATCTTGATAAAATATTCTATAAATTGAAAACTGTTTCTTTCTCCTGCCTTTTCATTCTAATGTGTTGATAAAATTTTAAAAAAAAAAAATTAAAAACTCTTTTTTTTCTTATGCCTGATAATTCTAAAATTTGTATAAGATATAAAAATTAAAAACTGCTCTCTTCTGCCTGTTTATTCTAATATGTTGATTGAATATTCTAAAATTTAAAAACTGCTTCTCTCTTATGCCTATTCATTCTAAAAAGTTTATAAAATATAATAATTAAAAGCTGTCTTTTTCTCATGTCTGTTCATTTTAATATGCTGATAAATTATTATCCAAATTAAAAACTGACTCTTCTTATGCCTGTTCATTCTAAAAAGTTTATAAAATATCAAAATAAAAAAAAAATGCTTCTTTTTTATGCCTGTTTATTCCAATAGGTTTATAAAATATCAAAATTAAAAACTGCTGCTCTCCCCTGCCTGTTCATTCTGATATGTTTATGAAATATTATAAAAATAAAAAAATAAAAGTTTCTTTCTCATGTCTTTTCATTCTAAAGTGTTGATGAAATATAAAAAAATAAAAACTGCTTCTTTCTTATGCTTTTTCATTCTAATATGTTGATAAAATATTCTAAAAACTAAAAACTGCTTCTTTCTTATGCTTTTTCATTCTAATGTTTATAAATACCAAAATTAAAAACTGCTTCTTTCATATGTATGTTCATTCCAAAATCTTGATAAGATATTGTAAAAATTAAAAACTGTTTCTTTCTTATGCTTGTTCATTCTAATATGTTTAAAATATTACAAAATTAGAAACTGCTTTTTTCTGTTGACTGTTCATTCTAATATGTTGATAAAATCTTCTGAAAATTAAAAGCTGCTTATTTCTTATGTCAGTTCATTCTAAAAAGCTTAAAAAATATAAATACTAAAAACTTGCTTCTTTCATATGCCTGTTCATTCTAATATCTTGATGAAATATTCTAAAATTTAAAAACTGCTTCTCTTATGCCTGTTCATTCTAATATGTTTACAAAATATAAAAATTAAACACTGCTTTCTTCTAATGCCTGTTCATTCACATACCCTGACTTGACCTCATCATTCTATCTAAGAATTCCAAAAATCCACATCACATTTCATAATTCTCAGACTTCCCAATCAAAGCCAACTAATTTAATTCATTACCTATCTTATAGCTTACTTATTTCTTTATTTCCTTTCCTCACTGGGCTACTTTCCCTGTTGGAGCCCTTGGGCCTATAGCATCTTGCTAGATGATATAACATTTCTGGCTTTAAAAAAAAATGCATTAGTGGACTCTCTCTCTCTCTCTCTCTCTCTCTCTCTCTCTCTCTCTCTCTCTCTCTCTCTCTCTCTCTCTCTCTCTCAATAATAGCAATATTAATAATAGGTGTTTTTTCATGTTTTTGTTTTGATACCCCCTCTAATGCCAATCCTGGCCCCACCTTCTCCTTACCCCCCTTTAGTGATGACTACCCAAGACGGGAGAGGGTCCAAGTTACAATTGAGGGGGAGTCTGAGTGTCCTTCATCACGATGAAATGGCAGGTAATTCTCAACGTTCACAGATAGAGATGTTTTCGTGTTTTGATGTTGTAATCTCTCTCTCTCTCTCTCTCTCTCTCTCTCTCTCTCTCTCTCTACTTATACCAAGTCTATAACTTTCTAAATCTGATGCTGATGTAATCCTCACTGTCTGTCTGTCTGTCTGCCTGTCTGTCTGTCAGTCTAATTAGAAGTTGGAGTAATATCATAATCATTTAATGTCTTTCGGATATTACCCCCACCTCCTCTCTCTCTCTCTCTCTCTCTCTCTCTCTCTCTCTCTCTCTCTCTCTCTCTCTCTCTCTCTCTCTACATACAAATACATAACCAAAACATTTTTATTTTTCATAATATATGACATTTTAGTCATACGATGCTAAAGAGATTTTATTGTTGTTACGATAAACACTTTTGCTGTCTTGGATTAGAGTTCTCTTGCTTGTGGGTATATTCGGGCACAACCATTCTATGTTTCCTCATTCACTTTCCTCTTTTGGCTTTTTTTCCCTGTTTGAGCCCTTTGGCTTATATAATCCTGCTTTTGTAGGAAGGTTGCAGCTTAGCCAGTAATAATAGAATTAATATTAAGCTTTTGTCTAATGTTGCTTCAATGGAAAATTCTAATCGCATGTTTGGATTGAAATCTAATATTAGAATTTAAAAGAACAATACAACATAGATTAAAATAAAGTTAAGTTGTGGGAACTGTTTAAATCTTAAACTAAATCCTGTGCTTATATTTCTTATATGTTATTAGACATAAATACTGTTTATTTGTGTATCCTGATATAGAAATAAATCCATGAAACTCATACAAATAAATTCAACATTTCAACAATGATATCAGAGCTAGAATTAGGGACTTGCTAACATTAAATTCTTGAACTAAATCCTATACTTTTATTCTAATTCATTATTAGACATACATAATGTCTATTTTTGTATCTTGATATGTAAATAAATCCATGATTACTCATACACATAAAGTCAGTATTTCAACAATGATATCAGAGCTAGAATTAAGACTTAGGACGTCAAAAAAAAATATTAGTACAAAAACTTCATGGAGAAAAAGTTAGCTTTTCATATGTATGCAAATTTTAATTGAAACATGTAATATTATAAGGAGCTCAAATTAATGTAGTCAGTGTTATTAAAACCTAACCTAACTTAAGAGATTATTGAATTTTATTAGATGGAATTAAAAATAATTATATCCTTAATTTTACCTAGATTGCCTAAGAATAATGTGAACATTTGTTGATATGATGTACTTAATTTATACAATACTATTTTTTTTGTACAGAAATTTCTATAAATGTAAATAGATAGTTTTCCTAATTTGCTCTTCTATGACTTAAATATTCGGTATGATTTAGAAATGTTCTGTTGGTTACACCATTAACTAGAGGGGCACTCTTTAGAGCGCAGACCTCCACCGCAGCAGCTTATTTCTCGACCTTTTACTTGACCTTGACATTTGACAGTATCATGCATTAATTGACGTGGATTTTCATACATTCAAATATGAACCAAGTTTGAAGTCTCTGTGACAACGTTGTCCAAACTTATGGCTGATCACGTAATTTGGACATTTTGCTTGACCCTGCCCTTGACCTTTGACTTTGACCTTCCAAAATAAAATAATTTATAGCTTTTAACATAACAGTTATACCCTGCAAGTTTCATTACTCTGCGATTAAAATTGGGGTCGGTAAGCTGTTCACAAACAAACACACAAACACACAAACAGGGGGTAAAACAACCTCCTTCCAACTTTGTTGGCGGAGGTAGTAGTATTTAGATAATTAACGTCTGTCTTCCTTCTTCTCAGTCGTTTCTATAGAATGAAATAGACAGCTTGCCTCGAATTTCTTTGCTTTGTGGAATATATAAAAAAACAAATGTTCTTTTACCACTAAAATATTTGTTTATACCAACAAAATTCAGGCCAACAACATCTACTTATATGCATGTTAGTCGAAAAATTAAAGCTGATTGAAAGATAGTGAAGTACATTATTATTATTATTATTATTATTATTATTATTATTAGTAGTAGTAGTAGTAGTAGTAGTAGTAGTAGTAGTAGTAGTATCACTCAATAGAAATTCAATAGAAATTGAATAGAACCAATAATCTGGAATATTTCGTAGCTCTCTTTTTCATTACTTCAAAAGGAAAATGAGCAATGAATTCGGATAAATGTGTATAGAAACTGTCTCAAATGAAACAAGTCAAGTTTGCAAAGATCTGTCGAATATTTCGTTATTTAGTAAAGTATTATTATTATTATTATTATTATTATTATTATTATTATTATTATTATTATTATTATTATTATTATTATTATTATCATTATTATTATTATTTGGTTCGTCACAATCTACAGAGATTGGTGGTTTATAGTGTTGGGTTGTGGGCATCATTATCATCATCATCATCATCATCATCATCATCATCATTATTATTATTATTATTATTATTATTATTATTATTTTTATTATCATTATCATTTTTATATTATTATTAATATTGTTATTGATGATGATCCAAATACTCTAATGATGAAATTATCCAAATACGGATAAACAAATTGGAAAAATAGAAGAGAAACCATAACAAGAAAATGTTAACAAAAATAAGATAAAAAAAAAAAACAAATCGGAATAAATAAAAACCCTGATAAACTATGAAACGAGAACACTGCTAATAAAAGTTTTCAGATTCATAAAAAAACTTTTAAATTAAAGAACCAAGTTATTTTGAATTTCATTTAAACACATATATATACAGTAATCCCTCCCCATAACGCAGTTCACCTATCGCGGTATTATAAATATTCTATAAGAAAATCTATATTGTAGACACAACTTTACATCTAACGTTTCAGAAGGCAGATAAGTTATATATTTATCCCTATTTCAATTATTGTTTTAAATAGTCATTCTTGGGTCTATAAAAGCTTAAATTCATAAAGATAATAAAAAATATGAAGAATGATAGAAATGGGGGGAAAAAAAATATACCGCATATTTTTTTATCTACTTCGTGGTTTTTGAGCCATCCGAGTTGGTCTTGGAACATAGCAACCATGACAGTGAAGGGGTTACTGTATACTGTATACCCTGTTATACAGCCAGGTCACGTTAGTACATTGCACTGAATTTTCACTATGATTTAACAGCATCGGAGATGAAATATAGTTTCCTTAATTATTTCCATCTATGTAGGTACTATCAATTTCTTGCTACCTCAGTTTAAAGGTTTAAAAGTTTAAAGATCGCTCATGAATGGCAGAGGCAAGGTACATTGCCTTGGAGACTGAGACTTTCCCTAAAATATTTCATTTTCATTGTTCATTGACTCTCATATAGTTTATTTATTTCCTTATTTCCATTCCTTATTGGGCAATTTTTCTCTATTGGAGCTCTTGGGCTTATAGCATCTTGCTTTTCAAAAAAAAAAAAAAAAAAAAATAATAATAATAATAATAATATAGTACATATGATCAGCACCCAAGCTAGAACTAGGGAAGGCCAGCCAATGGCAGCTGATGACTCAGTATGTAGACCTAAGTCTCCCATAAGGATGGCAAGGTTACAAACTCTACTAGACTCTCTAACTTGAGCATGTCTCGAACACCTGTCTAACAAAAGTCAATACAGGGGCGTTTCATATAGGCTACCTCGACCTATTACAAATAAGTAATAGATAATAATTAGCATTCATTTTTATTTCTGTTTTTCATATGGATTATTTCCGCCAACGAAGTTGAAAGGAGGTTAAGTTTTCGCCTCTGTTTGTTCGTGTGTGTGTGTGTGTTTGTTTGGGAACAGCTTTCAGGCCACAATTTTAATCGTAGAGTAATGAAACTTGCAGGGATTAACTGATATGTAAAAAACTGGAAATTATTAAATTTTGAAAGGTTAAGGTCAAAGGTCAAGGTCACGGGGTAAACAAACTGTCCAATTCACGTAATCAGCAATAGGTTTGGACAGCCTTACCATAGAGACTACAAACTTGGTTCATATTTGAGTGTATGAAAATCCACGTCAATTGATACATGTTAAGGTCAAAGGTCAAGGTTAAGGTCGAGAAAATTTTTATAAATAGGCTCCCGCGGCGGAGGTCAGCGTTCTACTGAGTGCCCCTCTAATTTTTTATGTTATTGGCATGTAATTTTGTCCAAAGGGATTTTATCTATTTTGAAAATATAAGAAAAGACATTTTTTTTTTTATTAAAAATAATGCTTTATAAATGTGGGACTTTAGATGTACTCTTCCCTTATATCTATCTTGGAAAAAAATTATACTTTTCAAGTTAACGTTTGTAGAGATTTCGAAAAGAAAATCATAACTGTCGATTATTTGTGATAAGAAATAAGGTTCTCAACATCATTATTATTAAGGTTCTCAACATCATTATTATTACTCAAACTTTGAGGCCAACGAAGAATGGAGATTTAGTTATAAACTATATATTCTCATTTACTCAAAAGTAAGCGATTAAAAAAAAAAAAGTTGAATAGGATTACTAAAAGTAGCGTTCGATATAATGTAAAGTGAATACTTCTATTCTACCTAATAATACCCAACAAAAAGCTTCGTACAATAGACTTCTCTAAAAGTCCACAAAAGCACAGAATACCCATTGTTATACTTCATATACTGCTAAATTGGATACAGTTACTTTCAAAGAAAACAGAATTGAATTTTGCCATTTTAAAAGAGTAGGTATTCATCATACAAAGAGTTATTCAAGAGATTATTTCAAAAGCGATTTTTTCCCATCAAAATAAGGAACAAAATAATATAATAAATCAAAGATAAGTATCAAATATAAAGGATGATTTCAAAGAACATGAAGATATTATTTGATTTGTATCTTTTCATAAGGAACAACGTATATCTTGATATGACAGGAAAGTGTGATAGATTTTATGAGAGGTTGAAGAAAGTACTTAGGCCTATATATATATATATATATATATATATATATATATATATATATATACATATATGTATATACACACATATATATGCATATACATATATATATATAAATATATAAATATATATATACATATATATATATATATATATATATATATATATATATATACATATATATATACATATATATATATATAAATATATATATGTATACATATATATATATATATATTTATATATATATATATATATATATATATCTATATATATATATATATATATATATATATATATCTATATATATATATATATACATATATATATATATATATATATATATATATATATATATATATATATATATATATCTATACATATATATATATATATATGTATAGATATATATATATATATATATATATATATATATATATATATACATATATATATATATATATATATATGTATATATATATATATATATATATATATATATATATATGCATAAGCATCATATGGATATCTGAATCTCTATATATTAATACGATAGCGTGTGTGTTATTGATTTTGTGTGTCACGCTTTAAAGAAAACGGAAATAATTTCATGGTATACTCTTACTATTTCATTCTTTAAAGAAAATCGGAATAATTTTATGGTATACTATTACAAATTTACATTAGACTTTGATTACTTAACCAAAGCACATCTCATATAGTTTTCCCAATTTTGTCTTTAGCACCTGACTCTTTTTTTTTAATATTAGACGAAAACTTGAGTTCTATCAATTTCTTTGACCTAGATTATAAAATTAATCTCGGGACATTTTATTCGAACATGTATAGGTTAGGAACAATATATTTAGTATTGAAAATGTCATTTTGCGTAATTTACGTGGGTTCCGCTAGTAAAATATGAATGTTTTATCTGCATATTTTGATAAATATAGATACTGTATATGCATACATATATATAATATATACACGCATAAATATGTATATGTATATATATACTATTCATGCTTACATACATATATACATAAATATACATGTGTGTGCAGGTTTGTGCTTATGTGTAAACACTCACATATATACATGCACAGAGGTACATATGTATCTATTTACACATATATGTATATACACAGTATACATACGTAGGTGACTCTTTCTATCTTTCGCTCTCTCTTTTTCAGCAAAACAAAACATTAAACCTAAATTTCCCAAATATTCCTAATTTGTACTGCTTATTTATACATTGAAGCCCTAAAGAGAGAGAGAGAGAGAGAGAGAGAGAGAAAGAGAGAGAGAGAGAGAGAGTTAACTAAACAAGAGTAAATTCATAAAGATATAATAAGAAAGAGGGACATGTACCACCCGTGTGTCACACGATCGTTTATAGTTACGACATTTCTCTTTCTTGTATATATTATCCTTTGTATCTTCGCTCTCCCCTCGCACTGACAGGAACTTGTTTTAACATGTCTGCATACTCCATTGTTAACTGTTAACAGAACCAGTTGCTGGTTTGACAAGAAATAGCATGTCTGTATTTTGTGACCTTCTTACCGGGACTTTGTGTGTATATATACTAGATGTGTCGTAATAAAGTTACTCACTTGCTTTCATCTTGCCTTTGAGTCACAACCTACTCTTGGCCCATCACACTGGTGACCCCGGAGTGACCACTAATGTGACGGGTCAAGAGTAGGTTGTGACCCTTAAGGTGCTATGAAAGCAACAGAGTAATTTATCATAGACACATAGAGTATACATACACACTAGGTCCCGGCAAGCAGGTCACAAAATACAACATGCCATTTCTTCTCCAGCCAGCAACCGGTTCTGTTAACAGTTAACAATGAGAAATAGGCAGACAGGTTCATGTAAGTTGCTGTCTGTGCGAGGGGAGAGTGAAGATACAAAGAATAATATATACAAAAAAGAAATGTTGTTACTACGTACGATCGTTTGACACATGGGTGGTACACCTTCTTCAATAGGGGAAAAGGATTGAATAAACAGCATTTATGATGCTTAGTGATTATTTCTAGGAGTCTTCAACATAGGAAGATAAACTGTTAATTGTATACTAACTTGCATATCAATGACAATTATTTGTAATTACTAAGGTCATTCATTTTAGATTTATGAATATTTGAGTATTACCATGCAAGAAAAAAAACCATAGATTTTTTTGTAAGATTAAGGGGATCATAATTGAAATTTTTAGATTGAAATCCAAAGAATTTTATGTGATTTCAAAAGTTTTCGAGACCAGATAAAAATGCTGAATAAATTTGTTTCGAATTGCTTAATATATTTAAAAAAAAAAGCTTGGAGCAGTAATAACTAACCAGCTGTGTTGAAATGAATTGTGAAATAACACTGTAGTGTACCAGATTATTTAATTATGTTATGCACGAAAGCAAACTAAAAGATTAAACATATTGGACCGCCTACTCTCTCTCTCTCTCTCTCTCTCTCTCTCTCTCTCTCTCTCTCTCTCTCTCTCTCTCTCTCTCTCTCTCTCTCTCTCTTTATGTCCGTTTTCGTATACTGTATCCTCTAAGTCAAGAGTAGGTGTCAAGAGAAGTATCTTCCTTAAATAAATAAATATATATACATGCATATATATATGTATATATATATATATATATATATATATATATATATATATATATATATATATATATATATATATACTGTATATATATATATATATATATATATATATATATATATATATATATATATATATATAATTAGTCTTCGATAGGATGCTCGAACCAGTTGTGTAGATTTGATATAGAATTTTTTTGCAAACCATATACATGAGGCTTTTTATGTAAATGAGCCAGGGCACACTAATGATATGAAAGATATCAAATAGTAAAAAATAACTTTGTTATGTTATCATTCTCGTATTAATTACTGCTATCATTACTGTTCATATTCTTATAGAATACATCATATTTTACAGTAGAAAATCACAGAAATGAATGTCCATAAGTAAAATAAATAGAAGAAGGACTTTTGCATAGACCCCGGTAGCGTATGCTCATGGGTTGTACCAGTCACCAGCGTCTTTGCATCCATAGCGAGGAGTCCTGGTGCGGTTATGTTGACAGTTCGAGACGTTTGAGGTGTCTGTTATGTTTATAGAAGGTGTTGGAGTGGCTTTGTGTGTATTAGTCTGAATATTACTGTAATTAAACTATCTTTTTCTATGCTAGGATCAACCGCTATGAGGACTACTGTCACAGCTCAACTGAGCAGCTCAAACACACTCAAGATGTCAACACATACACAGGTGAGTGAATCTGGAAGCTCGCTTGGAAAAGAACCTAGGTCTGCTATCATCTCAATTTAACACAAGGAATTATATATTTCAACTTTACGCTGTAACGATGCCGATGGATTTGTAAAAATTGCTTTTTGTGCCGTTTTTATTTAGAGAGATAATTTATTACACAGTTGGTGAGTGCGGTGGGTTCATTTTAGACTTGTAAGTACTTGTAAGAACTATTTTCCACAGACTTTATGTTTATTAAAGCTAGCTTCATACAATTTCTCTCATTGCAAAGTAATTTAAGGAACTTGAATTGTGGCTTATATATATATATATATATATATATATATATATATATATATATATATATATATATATATATATATATATATATATATATATATATTGATCTTAGAAGCTTCTGGGTCGACTTACACTATTGCTTATGTCAAACTTTTTTTATCTGTGTACTTTCACCATTGCACTTTCCTATTTTATTTAACAATAATTATCGAGAGAGTATTTCACACAATTATATCTGTTTCAGTATATCTTATTTGGGAATTAATTGTATACACAAGTGTACAAAAATCCTAAAATTTCATATTTAACTGAATGTTTCAAAGTACATAGATTCAATATCACACCACTGGATAGTGTCTTTATTTACATCCTCCTGCAGGTCCTTCCAACCAATGGGTCGAGTCGCACCAACTCCAGAAGAAACAACCCCAACACCTCCACTAGAGATTCTCCTCAACAGTGTCAAAGGCCTCTCCAGACGTCGTCACCCCCGACTGTCTCCTCAACGTCATTCCAGGTCTCACCTTTTTCTTCCTCAACAAAACTTAGTCCGGAGACCAGGGTGTCCCCAACCCACTCTCACCATCAGCCTGCGTCCATGGCTTCTGGTTGCGTCATGCTCGAGATTGAAGTAGATGTTGACGAGACCCTGAATAATGCTCCCGTCACTACCCCCGACGATGGGAGGCCAAAGCCAATGGCGGAAGAAAGCTTTTCCATCAAGCCGTCCCCATCGGGGGACACTCTCTCAGCCACCCGCCTTCCGTACTTTCCCTCCGCAGGGGTCGGCAACCGTAATTATGTTCACGATAGTGGGCCCCCTGAAAACGTGCAGCTGAAGTCGTTCACCAGCATGAAAGGCACACCCATTTTCCAGCCAAAGTTTTCGGACCACGAGCCTCAGGGGGTTGAAGAATCGGGGGCAGTTGCAGTTGCTTTCCACCGGAAGCTCTCGGCCGATTCTGGGGTGTTCCTTGACAGCAAACAGCGGAGGAAACAGACTAACCAACTCATCCGGGACCTCTCAGGACAAAACGATGATCGCCATTCAACTTCAAGACATTCGAGCATAGAGATGAAATGCATTAATCCAATGAACAACTTGGTGTGAATCATATTCTTGCATTGCTATTCATTGACCAATATTCTGGGTTGATTCTTTTTCGCGATGTTGGGCGGATTGTAAACAATAGAACAAGCGTACTCAAGATTCATGGTGAATTTCTGTCTTGCGATTTTGCAACAGATTGTAAATTATAGAGCAAGTGTACACAAGATTTGCGGTTATTTTTGCTTTGTGATGCATAACATATTGTAAACAACAGAGAAAATTTATTCAATATTCACAGACGACTTCTGTTATGCGATAACATACTGTAAACAATAAAACAAGGATATTGAATATTAGCGGACAATTTCTGTTTCGCGATGTGTGAGATTGCCAACAATAGAGCAAGTGTATTCAAGATTCGCGGACGATTCCTGTTTTGCAATGTGTACCACAGTATACAATAGGATAAGAGTGTTCAATATTCGTGGACGATTTCTGTTTTGCGATGAGTACCAGAGCATATAATTTCACAAATGTATTCAATATTCGCGGACGATTCCTGTTTTGCAATGTGTACCAGAGTATACAATGGGACAAGTGTGTTCAATATTCGCGGACAATTTTTGTTTTCCGATGAGTACCAGAGCATACAATTGAAGAAATGTATTCATCATTCGCGGACGATTTCTGTTTTGCAATGTGTACCAGAGTATACAATAGGAAAAGTGTATTCAATATTCGTGGACAATTTCTGTTTTGCGATGAGTACCAGAGCATACAATTGAACAAATGTATTCAATATTCGCGGACGATTTCTGTTTTGAAATGTGTACCAGAGCATACAATAGAACAAGTGTATTCAATATTTACGGACGATTTCTGTTTTGCAATGTGTAACAGGTCATAAATACCAGCAATTGTATTCAATATTCACAGTCAATTTCTGTTCTGGGATGTGTAACAGCTCGTAAACAGAGAACAAACGTATAGTGTATTCAAGATCCGCGGTTGGTTCATGTTCGCGACGCCTAACAGAAAATAAACAAAAGAACTAATATACTCGGTTCCGTGTACTGACATACTGTCTTTGATATATCCAGCTTTTATAGGATGTCATCTTTTATCATATCTGTTCTTTCATTGGTTTTACTTTCGTAGTTACAGTCACGACTTCCCATTCATTATTAACAGTGAGAAAACATACGTGTTGATAACACGGAAAATCGTATCTGCTTAATTAATTCATGACTGTACAAAGTTCGACCTAAGTACGTGTGCTTTAATATTGACATTACTTTCTTGTAATGTGAGAGGCATATTTAATGTAACGCTGTTGCTCAAAAACCATATCATTGTTCACGTAGAGTTATATCAAATTTCTTCTACTCTCTGACGTGAAAAATGAAGGAATTTATATGATTGATATAATATCAAATCATACGTTTTATTGGTTGAATGGTGTAACGTATGAACGACGTTATTTAAGGTGTAAAACAAAACTTGACTATAAGTTATAATTTACATAAACGTGAAAAACATTATGGAAAATAGAAATAAAATCCTTTTTGGTTATTAAGAAATGTGGAACTGTCATGAAACGTGATTCAGTTATGGAAAAACGTTTCTGGTTTATTTTTATTTCTATTAAATTATTCAATGTTGAACAGAAGTGGAGTTGCTCAATTGTAATACGCCTGATTGTTTGAGTAAAAAATAAAGAAATCTATCTGAAAAGAATTACTGGATTTTTTTAGGGATATTGGAAGTAATATACTGTATATATACATATATAATATATATATATATATATATATATATATATATATATATATATACATACATATATATATATATATATATATATATATATATATATATATATATACATGTGTGTGTATCTATCTATCTACCTATCTATCTATATATATATATATGTATATATATATATATATATATATATATATATATATATATATATATATATATATATATATATGTATATATATATATATATATATATATATATATATATATATATATATATATATATATATATATATATATATATATATATATATATATATATATATTTACACATGCACACATACAGTATATATATATATATATATATATATATATATATATATATATATATATATATATATATACTTTATATATATATATATATATATATATATATATATATAAATATATATATATATATATATATATATATATATATCCCCATGTTCGTCAAAATAAGGAATTAACCAAGTGACTCTTAATGTAATAATAAAGAAAATATCTCCATAGACAGAACTCTTCAGTAACGTATGTTACGAAAAACGAAAAAAAAAAATATTTCATGAAAGAATACATGAATGTAATGATTTCCTCAACATGTAAACAAATAACGGAATTGATAAACACATTAAAACACAAGTTACAAAGTAATGCTCCATCTGTGGAAAGTTATTGCTATGTACGTGATATGTAATCTTGTGGTCGACAAAGACATGGAACATTTCTCCTAAGTATGAGCTGTCAAATACAGTGTTATTTTTTCAGTCAATGAGAATTAATACACTCTACTACTTCAAGTTTGTCTTTTCTATAACTATCCTTGCATTCTTTTATTATTATTATTATTATTATTATTATTATTATTATTATTATTATTATTATTATTATTATTATCATCAATTAGACCTTTGGTTTGGGCCGGTTTTTTAACCTCGTAATAAAGATCCTCTATGCCAAAGTTTCAGTGTTGTAATTCTAAGGATTCTATGAGGGCACACAAGCAACACATGAACATACACGCACACACAAACACGCATACATATATATATTTATATATATGTGTATATATAAATATATATTTATTTATATATATGTATATATAAATATTTTATATATATATATATATATATATATATATATATATATATATATGTATATATATATATATAAATATGTGTGTGTGTGTGTATGTGTGTATGGTTGTGTGCATGTTTGCGCGTGTTGTGTTTATTTACAGGATCGAATTTGCGTCTTATAAGCATAAAAATTATTGATAATTGAATATGATAGAGATATACAACCTACAATACATCAAAATGTCTATTATGTTAATAATAAAAATTTAAAGGAATAAAAAGCTTATAAATAATGGTTTTATAAGAATTCCTTGTAGTTGATCGATTTCGCAATAATATGCTTATGTGGATAATATTTGATATATATAAAGAGATCTATTGGTTAGAGAAATTGTAAGTAAGTGCAAAGCATTTTGGCTACCGGCTCCAGATACACTCTGCAGAATATGACATCAGCTTTAATTTGCCATATGCAAAGGAATTCTCAACAATTTATCAATAGAGTGTCAATATGCATTAAGTGCAAGTGGTGTTGTAGCCAGTGATTTTAGCGTAGTGGAAGTGTTGTAAACGTTATAGAGGCTGTCTAAGCAAAGATCTAGCAGTGATTTTAGGCTTCTGAAAGCGTTGTAAACGTTGTAAAAGCTGAGCTGTTCGTGTATGTTGTGTTGTAGCCAGTGTTTTTAGCCTTTTAAAGCAATTTTAAACGATGTAGATGCTGTCTGATGAACCAACTGCCTGTCATTTTAGCTTTCTGGAAACGTTGTAAAAACTGAATATGACAAACAAATTAATTTCAAATGAATACTAATTCCAGCATAGATAATTGATGGATATTAATTCATTACAAGTTCTGTGTTTATCGTGAAGGGGGAAACGAACCTAAAGAGAATTAAAAAAATACAGCGGCTAAAGTGATACTACCCTACTTTGAAAAAATAATGATTTGAAATCTCGATAAAACCAATAACAAGATTCTTCTATTCTCTTCAACTATTCTCTTTGTCTGTCGGGTTCCTACGGCTATACATCTCCTGCTGTCATATCTATCGAGCCTCCGAAGGCTTTTCGTCTATCTATCACCATTAAGGATAAAGGATAGCCCGTTCAAATGCGTTTGGACAGAAGTGTGAGGACTAAAATCCTCTTTTTGAATTACGTTTCTGAAAAAAAAAGTTTCACGAATTGGAATATATTCTCGTTCGTAAGTTGTTTTCAAAGGAAATATTGAAATCATCATCATCATCATCATCTCATCCAACGTCTATTGACGCAAAGGTCCTCGTTTAGATTTTGCCAGTCAGACTGTCTCTATCTTGTGCTTTTAAATCAATACTTCTCCATTCATCATCTCCGACTTCACGCTTCATAGTCCTCAGCCAAACCAATTCCATCTATTGAAATTTTAATCGAAATAGTTTCAAGATTTTATGTTGAATGTTCTTATTCAGTCTTCTATTCCATGTAAACTGTGAATAATTTTAAAAATAAGTATAAGGAATTACTATGATTTTCTCATGTTAAAAAAACATTTCAAAAATATTAATACAACATACTATTATTAATTTTCTGTAATTTACTTTTCATTAAAATCGAAAAAGTGTGATTTCTAGAAATTATTTTTTTTTTCCGAATTTTAATCGCAATTGTAAAACTTACTTCAGCTTTTCAGAATTTTAGCGGTTTACAACATATCTTTTTGCAAAGATAAGAACTCACTTTGTTAGCCTTCAGACAATGGAAATCACATTAATTATTTTTCTCTTTGCCAAGTTTTGGAGACACCATCATTTTGGAAGATTATATAAAGTATGAATTATTTTTCTTTATTCTTTTCCATTAAAAAAAAATTTTTGGCGACACCATTCTCTTGGATATCATATAAAGTGAGATTTATTTATAAAATTCTTTTGCATTCTAAAACTGTGTATATTCTCTGTTCTGCGAATCGCTGAAAAGGACCTTTTGTTCAAATTATGCACGGTAAAAAAGAAAAAAAAGGAATTTAAATCAGAAAATTCTCCGTAAAAATATGCTATTCTCAGCCGTATTCCAATAAGTACAGGCGTCCGTAATTTTTACCCTACTTTGTTATTTTTTTTTTTACTCGTTGGTGACTAATATCACTTTAAATCGACAAATGGCCGGTAACATGTATTCCAGGATTTTTACTGTTCTTTTAAAGGCCGCGCATGAATGGTAGAGGCAAGGGACAGTGACATTGCTCTATCAAGCACGACAATGCCCTAGAGACTGACCATATTACATATGATCAGGGCCCAAGCCCCTCTCCACCCAAGCTGGAACCAAGGAGGACCAGGCAATGGCTGCTGATGACTCAGCAGATAGACCTAAAGGCTTCCCCAAAACTCCCATCCTTAGCTCACAAGGATGGTGAGGTGGACGCGCCCAAAGGAACTAACGAGTTTGAGAGGGGCTAGAACGCCAGTCTGGCAATCATCAGGCAAGGACGATACAACCAGGCCACCACAAATCTTCAACTGTGTTGACAGTCATATCTAACATAAACTAAATAACAAGATATTTAGAAATATATTTCTATTCCCGCGCATTTTTATATCCTCTCGTCTGGAACAACAGAAATAGAATGTTATTGTGGGTTTCCAGTGATATTCATTTTATCCTCCTTTTATTCTATTTACGGATATGATAAATAAAACTTAAAGAAAAAATAGTAATATAACCAAAACCAGAATAGGAAATACGTCATTAGTAAATTGAATAAATAAAAATATCTTTTATTTCTTAAAGAGATAACTAGTAAGTCGTATACAGAAATTATTGACTAAACTACGTGCAAATAAATGCTTCTCCAATATGAAACCAACTCTCCTCTCTCTCTCTCTCTCTCTCTCTCTCTCTCTCTCTCTCTCTCTCTCTCTGATCGTCATTCGATCACAAATATCAATTGGAGATTATTGAGGGCTGGTTTTGGTATTTGCTGTTTTTGTGAATCATATCTGGATATGTGCGTATTTTCCTCTCCTCTCTCTCTCTCTCTCTCCTCCATCATCTCTCTCTCTCCTCTCTCTCTCTCTCTCTCTCTCTCTCTCTCTCTCTCTCTCTCTCACTTTGTCTGCACATTTAAACCAATGATTCCTTATATAGAAAATATGAAATTATCACTTTTGTGCTTCATTTTGTTTTCCATACTGAAAATGAAGTCCTCAAAAATAATTGTTGATGAAAAATAAATGACTAATTCTTCATGTTCCTCTTACGTCATCACATTTTATCTTTGCTTTTAGATTTGTGGATTATATGATATGAAAGATTTTAGACGGTGGTTGGGTTTATATCTAAATTATATTAAAAATTTATTTGAAAACTGACGCAAAATGGTTTAAGTTTTTTCTAATTTTTTCAGTGTTAGATTTTCTCTTGCACGCCTAAATATGAAAAGGTTTCAGAAGGACTCTCTCTCTCTCTCTCCTCTCTCTCTCTCTCTCTCTCTCTCTCTCTCTCTCTCTCTCTCTCTCTCTCTCTCTCTCTCTCTCTCTTTGTATTTTATCTTTATTCATTTTTCATTTTATTTATATTTTAGTTCACGCCTAAATATAATAATGTTTCAGAGGAAGGACTCTCTCTCTCTCTCCTCTCTCTCTCTCTCTCTCTCTCTCTCTCTCTCTCTCTCTCTCTCTCTCTCTCTCTCTGGGCGTGTGTGTGCGTGTGTATGAGCGTGCGTGTATATTATTTCATTTTGTGTATATTGTTTGTATTTTCTGCTTTCATACTGGGTGTTACTTGCGCCCCTGAATATGATTATGTTTCAGAGGAAGAATCTCCTCTCTCTCTCTCTCTCTCTCTCTCTCTCTCTCTCTCTCTCTCTCTCTCTCTCTCTGAATTCTTGAGAGAGGTTTCTCTAAGTAATCAACTTTTGAAGACAAATGTTTTTATATCGCGTGTTTTTACGATCATCTCAGAATTGTTTACAGCTCTGGGGACGTCAAAGATGTCGAGAAAATAACTTTTTCTAAAGTCGTAATAACGCTGAATGCTATTGACTTGAGTAATCCAATTTCCCAAACTTTAAAAATTACTTTAGTTGTTGTTGTATTGTTTCTTGAGTAAAGATCGAGAAGATTATTTTCAAACTAGGTTAAATAATAAAAAAAAAAGCAGGATGATAAACATATAAAAAATAGACCATTTTCCTAATCTTAAAAAAGACTTTTGTTGTTGTTGTATTGTTTCTTAAGTAAAGATCTAAAAGATTAATTTTGAACTTGGGAAGATAATTGAAAAATAAGTTAGGTTGATAAACATATAAAAAAAAATAGAACAATAACTATTTTATGAATGTATAAATACTATTTTGTGAAAATATTGACGCTTTTTATAGAATTATGATAAATATTCTATAAAAGATTGAATACTATTTTATGAAACCATCCCTTATAATTGGATAAGCACTATTTATGATAAGATAAGGGTTATCTTATAATAGGATGAGCACTATTTTGTGAGATAAGCACCATTTTATTATAAGATGAGGGCTATTTGGTAATAGGATGAAAACTATTTTGTAATAGGATGAGCACTATTTTATGAGATAAGCACTATTTTATGAGATAAGCACTATTTTATAATATGATGGCTATTTTGTAATAGGATGGGCACTATTTTATGAGATATGCACTATTTTACAAAAAGATAGCACTATCTTAAAAATGGCACCATTTCACACGATGGAATGAGAACTATTTAATAAGAAAAGCACTATTTTAAAAATGAGCACTAATTTGTTACTTATGAAAATATAAGAATAATTTCAAAATATGAACACTATTTTATAATAGAACAACCACTATTTTATGTCATGATGAGCGCCGTTTCACAAAATCACGACCAAATTTTATGTTCTATAATATACGTTGAAAGGGAACCTCGCCCAAAAGAATTTAACCACACAAAGGTCAGTTTCAGTTACAAATTGACAAAGACAAATGGAAATGAAATTCGAACTAGATGAGACAAACAATAGCCTTTAACTGTGTTTTTCGTTCAGAGGGGAAATTTTCTCATTATGTAACGTTCAATGAAAATGAAAATATCGATGGGATAGTAGAAGAATTCAAAGTACATGAAGCTTGATCAATCTCTTCATTCTTTTTTTAAGTTCGGACGAATTAATATCTTATTTTTTTTCAAGTTCGGACGAAATTTTAGTTTCTCATCTGAGAAAAATATTTTGATAAAACGTAAATGAAAAAATATATAAGGTATTTTATGAAGAGAGGTTAAAATGAACATTTATAAAACTATTTTTTTCCTGAATGAGAAAGAACGATTTTAGTCCGAAAATAGGTTTGATATTGAGGCTCTCATTTGATTTTTGGAAATCTCTTTTCCAAGTTTTGGATTGAGAGTTATCAGAGGAAAACGTATAGAAAAACATTATTAGGGAAAAGAAAGGTGTAGAAGAGTTCACCCAATGCATTTTCACAAATCAGACACACGCACACACATTTGCGGGAGATTACACCCTCTTTTGAGTGTGTTGATGTAAAGTTTAAAGTATAGTGACCCAAATGCCTTTTGTCTTGTGTTAACATGTATTAATTAGCATGGATTTTTTATACTCTCAAATATGAACCAAGTTGGAAGTTTCTGAGACAACAATGGTAAAACTTATGGCTGAATACGGGAATTGGACATTTTGCTTGACCGTGACCTTGACCTTCGACCTTAACCTTTTAAAAGTAATAATTTTCAGATTTTTACATAACAGTTAATCCCTGAAAGCTGCATTACTCTATGATTAAAATTGTGACCAGGAAGCTGTTCGCAAACAAACACACAAACACACAAACATGGGGTGAAACATAACCTCCTTCCAACTTTGTTAGTGGAAGTAATAATATGGAGTAGTTTCTAACTATAAAACAATCAATAAATAGATCTAAAAGCTAATAGTTCGAAATAGATTGGTAATCAGCTACTTAAAACGAAATTCAAATCTATGAATTGGACCAAATCCGGATTTGAGAAGTACTCATTTGATGTAGGGATCCAATCATGCTATCGTTACGTTGAGAAGCAAATGAACAGTTACGACTTTGATGTGCTATATATGTCATCTTATAATCTCTCTCTCTCTCTCTCTCTCTCTCTCTCTCTCTCTCTCTCTCTCATCATCAGTAGGTTACAAGTGTCAATTAATGCGTATTAAAAGCTAGTTTGGTATTTGCTTTTTTGTGAACTATATCTGAATATATAGGTCAAATTGTACTCTCTCTCTCTCTCTCTCTCTCTCTCTCTCTCTCTCTCTCTCTCTCTCTCTCTCTCTCTCTCTCATCGTCAGTAAGTTACAAGTATAAATTAATGAGTATTGATAGCTGGTCTGGGATTTGCTGTTTTTGTGAACTATATCATAATATGTAGGTAGTTTTGTACTCTCTCTCTCTCTCTCTCTCTCTCTCTCTCTCTCTCTCTCTCTCTCTCTCTCTCTCTCTCTCTCTCTCTCTCTCTCTCTCTCTCTCTCTCAGAATATAAAAAACCCAGGACAAAAGGAATCGGATTAATGTGATAACGCATTAAAAAATTATCAGGTCACATTACAACACAAAAACATACTTCTACCTTTCAATATTTTTTCACAATCCCTAACAACCTTTTTGAATAATTACATTTTAATTTTGACCAGGATTATCCTGGGAAAATTTTCCCATTCCTGGAAACTGGAAAATTGACTTTGTAGTAAAATTCACCGCAGCTTATGATCAGATTAAAATCTCTCGATTCTCTTTCATCGGATTTATGAGTGTGATCGGATTTATGAAAAGGTAACAGGACTTATTCCATCAATGAATCCTTATAAAACCGGGATTGATTTCCGTCGTAAACAACCATAAATCAGGTTATTGAATCCTTAATTTATTCAGGCAGAATTGTGTCAACAAAATTAAACCCACCTGCAGGGAAGATGGGAGGATGGAAATTTTTGGGAAAATAATGCTGTAGGTTTTTTAAAATGTTTCCCATGAAGATGACATCATCTTTATTCATCATAAAATGGATATAGGAGAAGGACACTGCAAAATCAGACCATTGTTTTCTAGTCTTGGGTAGTGCTATAGCATCTGTACCATAGTCTTCCACTGTTTGGGTTAGAGTTCTCTTGCTTGAGCGTACACTCGGGCATACTATTTCATCTAATTTCTCTTCATCTTGTTTTGTTTAAATTTTTATAGTTTATATAGGAAATATTTCTTTTAATGTTGGCCTTGTTTCCTTTCCTCTCTGGGCTATTTTCCTTATTGGGTCCCCTTGGCTTATAGCATCCTGCATCTCTAACTAGGGCTGTAACAACAACAACAACAACAACAATAATAATAATAATAATAATAATAATAATAATAATAATAATAATAATAATAATAATAATAATATGTTTCTTTATTCCTTTCCTCACAGTTTTTTTTTCTTTTTCTATTAGAGCCTTTGGGCTTGTAGCATCCTGTATTTCTAACTAAGGCTGTAGCTTATCTAATAATAATAATAATAATAATAATAATAATAATAATGATAATAATAATAATAATAATAATAATAATAATAATAATAATAATAATAATAATGATGATAATAATAATAATAATAATGATGATAATAATAATAGTAGCTGATTAAACTCTAATCATATTTTTTCCGTAGATATAAAATACACATCCTCACCAATAAAGGAAATTGGAATGGTCATAATTTACATATGATAACATTTAGATAGGCTATATGTTGAATAAACCTCATTAATATATTAATTTTCATAACTGGAAGTAGTTTTTTTTTTTTTTTTGTCTCGTGCAAATAAACACAAACATTTCCTCTTGGTAGATTTCTATTTATTAATAGAAGTATCTTTTAGTAAAATTGGAAGCATTGTTAATTGTTAGACATAGAGACGAGGGTCTATTATTCCATAATTTTAGAGAAGAATACTTATATTAAATTTTCTAATTAATTCTGGTTACATAAATAAAATAAAGAGAATTTCAATGACATATTGGGCTAGTATATAAACTCTTTTAATTTACAATCGACCTTTCAACAATCACCCCTATTCATACTTCCCTTACGACCTATCCATGCAAGATTGATTCAGGTTCCATAGAAACAGCCTACGACGAGGATTATAGCGACGAGCTATTAGTACGTGTCTAGATTATGTTGGAAATAACGGCGTACACCTCTGGTCTCCTAGAAATGCTCCTGAAACCATAGCAGAATTCGTTAGTTCAGATTCTGCGAGAAGACACCATTTGTTTCCGAAGCCTTCGGAATCCTGGAGAAAGCATAGCGTCCACTCATACCTATTGGAGGGGATTTTGAAGATTGTCTGATCTGCTTCTCTCTCTCTCTCTCTCTCTCTCTCTCTCTCTCTCTCTCTCTCTCTCTCTCTCTCTCTCTCTCTCTCTCTCTCATTTCTTCTTCTTCTTCTTCTTCTTCTTCTTCTTTCTGGTAGGGTAATTTGAATGGAACAGTTATTCTAGATTATTTTCATTGTCCTCGTTTATATATACATATACAGTATATACATATACTGTATATATATATATATATATATATATATATATATATATATATATATATATATATATATATATCTATGTGTGTGTGTATGTGCGTGTGTATAAATATACATATGTATGTATATATATATATATATATACATATATATATATATATATATATATATATATACACATATATATATGTAAGTGAATATATAATAAATATACACATATATATATGTATATGTATACATAAACATGTATATATATACACATATACACACACACACACACACACACATATATATATATATATATATATATATATATATATATATATATATATATTTATATATACATATATCTATATGTATATTCATATATATATATATATATATATATATATGTATATATATATATATATATATATATATATATATATATATATATATATATATATATATATATATATATATCAAATCCTCCAGTAACAAGCGATGCTCTAGGCCAATTACCTTAACTTATTCTATAGCAATCAATAAAGCTCGAATGCTATTTCAAAATCTTAGGATATTATTCTATACAATGTAGCACATACTTTCTTCTCGTACGTTTACAAAATATCAGAGAATCCAAAGTATCTGAAATATGATGAAGAAGACTTAAAAATTCATATCAATTATAAAACAAAAACGAAAAGGAACCAGAATAATTATTCAGTACTCAGCTGGTTCCTACATCTCGTCTCCAAGTGCCCATTATGAAAACATGAAATTTCATTCACACATACGCAACGCTTATTTGGAAAAAATATTTCAGTGTGGGAAAGCCTTTTATAATTGGACGGCTCTGACATCAGAGAAACTCGTATAGCTACAGTGTACTGATGTGTATTGATGTTGGTAAGACTCTTATTCAGATATCGATAACACTGGTCGTAAATTCTCTCTCTCTCTCTCTCTCTCTCTCTCTCTCTCTCTCTCTCTCTCTCTCTCTCTCTCTCTCTCTCTCTCTCTCTATATATATATATATATATATATATATATATACATTAGATACAATTCTGTTGATAGTTTTCAATATACTAAAGATTCAGCACAGTTCAATAGTATAATAATCATCGATTTGAGTTCGAAATAGCAATTTTTGTTATTTATATCAATAACTGTATTGAAAATCAAACATTAATAGATATAATTATGATTGACAAACTTTGGCTCTACAATTCGGCTGCTTTTAATTTTTAAAACCTTAAAGTAAAGTTTTGGTTTTTTATTTTAAAATGACTTAAAAAACCCTGGTGAAACTAGTATTGAACTTGAAACTAACTTGGAAACACTGGTAAAAAAAATATTCAATTTGGAAGTAACTTAGAAATCCTGGTAAAACCAGTACTGAATTTGTAAATGACTGGGAAACCATGTTAGAACTAGTATTGAACTTTAAACTGAATTATAAACTCTGGTAAAACCAATACTTAATTTGAAAATGACCTGATGAATTTTATACTGAATTTGAAAATGACTTAGAAACACTGGTAAAACTAATATTGAACTCGAAACTGACTTAAAAGCACTCATAAAACTAATGCTGAATTTAAAAATTACTTAGAAACCCTGGTAAACTAAAACTTAATATGAAAATGACTTAAAAACCCTGGTAAAACTAATACTGAATTTGAAACTGACTTAGAAACCTTGGTAACACCAGTACTGAATGTGAAAATTACTTGGAAACCCCGGTAAAACTAATATTGAATTTGAAAATGACTCAGAAACCTTGGTAAAACTAATATTGAACTCGAAACTAACTTAAAAGCACTCATAAAACTAATGCTGAATTTGAAAATTACTTAGAAACCCTGGTAAACTAATACTGAATATGAAAATTACTTAGAAACCCTGGTAAAACTAATACTGAATTTGAAATTGACTTAGAAACCTTGGTAACACCAATACTGAATGTGAAAATAACTTAGAAACCCTGGTAAAACTAATATTGAATTTGAAAATAACTCAGAAACCCTGGTAAAATTAATATGCCCTTTGAAAATAACTTAGAAATCCTGGTAAAGTTAATATTGACTTTCAGAAGAACTTAGAAACACTGAGAAAACAGATATTGAATATGAAAAGGACTTAGAAACCCTGATAAAACTAATATCAAATGTAAAAATTACCTAGAAACCCTGGTAAAACTAATAATGAATTGGATAATGACTTAGAAGCCATGGTAAAATTATAAAGGATATCTTTTCACGTAAAAATTTAGCCCTTTTTTCTAACATTTGAATATAAAATATAGTTAAGATATTAACATGAAATGTTAAAAACTTATAACCCCAAGGGTTGAACACTTTTTGCCATCACTAATTATAAATTATTGTTAAGATTTTTTTCTTTTGTAATTCTGTATGAGGAATTGGAAAACATTATACGACCTAACAGCATGGAAAGAACATCTAAATAAGTATTGAGCGATGTAAAATAACTACGTAATAATGAACAACCAAAGAGAAATATTGATAAACTAGAACGCAGTTAGCTAGAAGTTCAGGGTTGTCCGAGACAGACACAATTTGATGGAGCTTAAACAAATTAGGGTTGCAATTTTCCTGAAGGGAACGGTATAATGTAGATTGTCAGGTTGAATAACATGCAGGGAGTTTATAATCTTATCAGTGAAATGGAAGGAATCTTTAGAATTTTCATTTTCTTTGAGGTACATTGTTTTGGTTTAACTGTTGTTCGTGAGTAATAAAAACAAAGGACAAGTAAATTCACTAATGCATAATGTCCTTGATGACATAAGAATTGAAGATGTAAAGTATATAAATACCTAAGTTTATATGCACCCAAGTTAAGACCAGGATATACCAGGCAGCAGCTGCTGAAACCATCAAAGTATATGACTGATACCTAAACTTTAAACACAATTAAAGACCAGGGTAGACCAGAAAAAGCTGCTGAAACTATCAAAGTATATGACTAATACCTAAACTCTAAACACAATTAAAGACCAGGGTAGACCAGAAAAAGCTGCAGAAACCAATAATGTATATGACTGATACCTAAACTCTGAACACAATTAAAGACCAGGGTAGACCAGAAAAAGCTGCCGAAACCAATAATGTATATGACTGATACCTAAACTCTGAACACAATTAAAGACCAGGGTAGACCAGAAAAAGCTGCCGAAACCAATAATGTATATGACTGATACCTAAACTCTGAACACAATTAAAGACCAGGGTAGACCAGAAAAAGCTGCCGAAACCAATAATGTATATGACTGATACCTAAACTCTAAACACAATTAAAGACCAGGGTAGACCAGAAAAAGCTGCTGAAACTATCAAAGTATATGACTAATACCTAAACTCTAAACACAATTAAAGACCAGGGTAGACCAGAAAAAGCTGCTGAAACCATCAAAGTATATGACTGATACCTAAACTCTGAACACAATTAAAGACCAGGGTAGACCAGAAAAAGCTGCCGAAACCAATAATGTATATGACTGATACCTAAACTCTAAACACAATTAAAGACCAGGGTAGACCAGAAAAAGCTGCTGAAACTATCAAAGTATATGACTAATACCTAAACTCTAAACACAATTAAAGACCAGGGTAGACCAGAAAAAGCTGCTGAAACCATCAAAGTATATGACTGATACCTAAACTCTGAACACAATTAAAGACCAGGGTAGACCAGAAAAAGCTGCCGAAACCAATAATGTATATGACTGATACCTAAACTCTGAACACAATTAAAGACCAGGGTAGACCAGAAAAAGCTGCCGAAACCAATAATGTATATGACTGATACCTAAACTCTGAACACAATTAAAGACCAGGGTAGACCAGAAAAAGCAACTGAAACCATCAAAGTATATGACTGATACCTAAACTTTAAACACAATTAAAGACCAGGGTAGACCAGAAAAAGCTGCTGAAACTATCAAAGTATATGACTAATACCTAAACTCTAAACACAATTAAAGACCAGGGTAGACCAGAAAAAGCTGCAGAAACCAGTAATGTATATGACTGATACCTAAACTCTGAACACAATTAAAGACCAGGGTAGACCAGAAAAAGCTGCTGAAACCATCAAAGTATATGACTGATACCTAAACTCTAAACACAATTAAAGACCAGGGTAGACCAGAAAAAGCTGCTGAAACCATCAAAGTATATGACTGATACCTAAACTCTAAACACAATTAAAGACCAGGGTAGACCAGAAAAAGCTGCTGAAACTATCAAAGTATATGACTAATACCTAAACTCTAAACACAATTAAAGACCAGGGTAGACCAGAAAAAGCTGCTGAAACCATCAAAGTATATGACTGATACCTAAACTTTAAACACAATTAAAGACCAGGGTAGACCAGAAAAAGCTGCTGAAACCATCAAAGTATATGACTGATACCTAAACTCTAAACACAATTAAAGACCAGGGTAGACCAGAAAAAGCTGCTGAAACCATCAAAGTATATGACTGATACCTAAACTCTAAACACAATTAAAGACCAGGGTAGACCAGAAAAAGCTGCTGAAACCAATAATGTATATGACTGGTACTCAAACTCTCCACACAAGTCAAGACCACGGTAGACAAGGCAGCAGCTTCTGAAACCAACATTGTATATATAGCCCAAACGCTCAGCCAAAGTTAAGACCAGGGTAGACCAGAAAAAGCTGCTGAAACCATCAAAGTATATAACTGATACCTAAACTCTAAACACAATTAAAGACCAGGGTAGACCAGAAAAAGCTGCTGAAAGCATCAAAGTATATGACTGATACCTAAACTCTAAACACAATTAAAGACCAGGGTAGACCAGAAAAAGCTGCTTAAACCAATAATGTATATGACTGGTACTCAAACTCTCCACACAAGTCAAGACCACGGTAGACAAGGCAGCAGCTTCTGAAACCAACATTGTATATATAGCCCAAACGCTCAGCCAAAGTTAAGACCAGGGTAGACCAGAAAAAGCTGCTGAAACCATCAAAGTATATGACTGATACCTAAACTCTAAACACAATTAAAGACCAGGGTAGACCAGAAAAAGCTGCTGAAACCATCAAAGTATATGACTGATACCTAAACTCTAAACACAATTAAAGACCAGGGTAGACCAGAAAAAGCTGCTGAAACTATCAAAGTATATGACTAATACCTAAACTCTAAACACAATTAAAGACCAGGGTAGACCAGAAAAAGCTGCTGAAACCATCAAAGTATATGACTGATACCTAAACTCTGAACACAATTAAAGACCAGGGTAGACCAGAAAAAGCTGCCGAAACCAATAATGTATATGACTGATACCTAAACTCTAAACACAATTAAAGACCAGGGTAGACCAGAAAAAGCTGCTGAAACTATCAAAGTATATGACTAATACCTAAACTCTAAACACAATTAAAGACCAGGGTAGACCAGAAAAAGCTGCTGAAACCATCAAAGTATATGACTGATACCTAAACTCTGAACACAATTAAAGACCAGGGTAGACCAGAAAAAGCTGCCGAAACCAATAATGTATATGACTGATACCTAAACTCTGAACACAATTAAAGACCAGGGTAGACCAGAAAAAGCTGCCGAAACCAATAATGTATATGACTGATACCTAAACTCTGAACACAATTAAAGACCAGGGTAGACCAGAAAAAGCAACTGAAACCATCAAAGTATATGACTGATACCTAAACTTTAAACACAATTAAAGACCAGGGTAGACCAGAAAAAGCTGCTGAAACTATCAAAGTATATGACTAATACCTAAACTCTAAACACAATTAAAGACCAGGGTAGACCAGAAAAAGCTGCAGAAACCAGTAATGTATATGACTGATACCTAAACTCTGAACACAATTAAAGACCAGGGTAGACCAGAAAAAGCTGCTGAAACCATCAAAGTATATGACTGATACCTAAACTCTAAACACAATTAAAGACCAGGGTAGACCAGAAAAAGCTGCTGAAACCATCAAAGTATATGACTGATACCTAAACTCTAAACACAATTAAAGACCAGGGTAGACCAGAAAAAGCTGCTGAAACTATCAAAGTATATGACTAATACCTAAACTCTAAACACAATTAAAGACCAGGGTAGACCAGAAAAAGCTGCTGAAACCATCAAAGTATATGACTGATACCTAAACTTTAAACACAATTAAAGACCAGGGTAGACCAGAAAAAGCTGCTGAAACCATCAAAGTATATGACTGATACCTAAACTCTAAACACAATTAAAGACCAGGGTAGACCAGAAAAAGCTGCTGAAACCATCAAAGTATATGACTGATACCTAAACTCTAAACACAATTAAAGACCAGGGTAGACCAGAAAAAGCTGCTGAAACCAATAATGTATATGACTGGTACTCAAACTCTCCACACAAGTCAAGACCACGGTAGACAAGGCAGCAGCTTCTGAAACCAACATTGTATATATAGCCCAAACGCTCAGCCAAAGTTAAGACCAGGGTAGACCAGAAAAAGCTGCTGAAACCATCAAAGTATATGACTGATACCTAAACTCTAAACACAATTAAAGACCAGGGTAGACCAGAAAAAGCTGCTGAAAGCATCAAAGTATATGACTGATACCTAAACTCTAAACACAATTAAAGACCAGGGTAGACCAGAAAAAGCTGCTTAAACCAATAATGTATATGACTGGTACTCAAACTCTCCACACAAGTCAAGACCACGGTAGACAAGGCAGCAGCTTCTGAAACCAACATTGTATATATAGCCCAAACGCTCAGCCAAAGTTAAGACCAGGGTAGACCAGAAAAAGCTGCTGAAACCATCAAAGTATATGACTGATACCTAAACTCTAAACACAATTAAAGACCAGGGTAGACCAGAAAAAGCTGCTGAAACCATCAAAGTATATGACTGATACCTAAACTCTAAACACAATTAAAGACCAGGGTAGACCAGAAAAAGCTGCTGAAACCATCAAAGTATATGACTGATACCTAAACTCTAAACACAGTTAAAGACCAGGGTAGACCAGAAAAAGCTGCTGAAACCAATAATGTATATGACTGGTACTCAAACTCTCCACACAAGTCAAGACCACGGTAGACAAGGCAGCAGCTTCTGAAACCAACATTGTATATATAGCCCAAACGCTCAGCCAAAGTTAAGACCAGGGTACACCAGGTTACCGCAACTGATACCTTCACAGAATATAATTGATACCCAAACTTTCCACCCAAGGTAGGACCACGGGAGACCAGGCAAGAACTGCTAATGTCTCAGGGGGTTTACACGAGTCCCTCCAAAAAATACCATCCGTAGCTCATGGGGACAGTTTGAATATGGTTATCAATTAAATAAATCAAACTTTGAGAGAAAATTGAATTCACTGCTCATAGATTACGAGTCCAATGAGCTTCCGAAAATACTAAAGCTAAACCTTAAGTTGTTTGATAAACCGAATAGCTATATATAACGTCAACTTAATCCAGGAAAAGGCTTTGTATAAATCACGAGAGAGAGAGAGAGAGAGAGAGAGAGAGAGAGAGAGAGAGAGAGAGAGAGAGAGAGAGAGAGAGAGAATTGTAATGGGGAGTGGAAAGATACTTCGAATTCATCTGCTACTTGTGTTGCTAATGGATGCCTCGTTTTTAAAGTAGTAAAGTTATTGTAACCTAATAAATCAAATCCTTTTTTTCCTGTCTCTCTCTCTCTCTCTCTCTCTCTCTCTCTCTCTCTCTCTCTCAGCGCACACACACACTCTCCCCCCCCCCCCTCTCTCTCTCTCTCTCTCTCTCTCTCTCTCCTCTCTCTCTCTCTCTCTCTCTCTCTCTCTCTGTCTCTCGCTCTGTTTCTCATGGTTTATAGAAAAGTAAAATTTCCTTAAAGGCTATTAAGAAAAGCGCTTTAATATAATTCATTCTCGATAGCCACGTCTCATCATAAGATTTAATTCCCCGAAAGTTTCACTACTCTATGTGTAAAATTATGGCCCACGAAACTGTTCACAAACAAACAAACAGACAAAACGGGGCGAAGATATAACCTCCTTCCAACTTCGTTGGCAGAAGTAATGAATTTCGGCTATGTCTTATCTTGGAACTTTCTCTGAATCAGATATTTCTCGTGGGAACTGGTGAACTTCATAATGAGTCTTCTGGTTAAAGCAGAGTAAAGGCTTTTTAAAGATTCACGTTCCACGTACAGAAAACTCTCTGGGGAAATCATATGTTGGTCTGTATGCTAATTTGATTATGTTAATGAGATGGAGTTGTATTAATATCAGTACAGAAGAAAAAACAAGTAGTAGTAGTAGTAGTAGTAGTAGTAGTTGTTTGTTGTTGTTGTTATGATTGTTTCCTGTTATTGTTTTTTTTAAAACAATATGGTTATATCATTATGTAAGTTTGAAGGTGCTTCAGAAAGTGCTCCAAAATGCTATTCTGCTTGATCATTTCCTTATTCTAATCCGAATGCATTTTAATATTCTGAAATATCAGCAATAAAAACAAAAATATTGATAAGAAAATGCACAAGAAGTTGCATCACAGCTGCAGTTACTGTTCTGAATAAAATGAAAAACATCAAAAGAAACAAAATATGTCAAGGCACATTACATAAAAAAGCTTCATTATCAAACTTACCTTAACAAGATCTTCAGTAGATATGTATAAAGCATCCAACTATTGTTTAATTTGATTTGACCGATCTTCTTTGCCATTATCTGAGGAAATGAAGTATGAAATTACAAAAGGGTGGGAATTAATTACAAGATAAAATGAAGAACTAATGGGAATTTGTCTATTGATTCAGAAGATGGATAAAAAATAACGAATTGTATTCTAATTCATCTGAATACTTTAGTGTCTGATATTATTATTATTATTATTATTATTATTATTATTATTTATTATCATTATTATTATTATTATTATTATTATTATTATTATTATTATGATTATTATTATTCAGAAAATTTGTTGGAATATGACCAATTAAATTTTAATTCATCTGAATACTTTAGTGACTATTATTATTATTATTATTATTATTATTATATTATTATTATTATTATTATTATTATTATTATTATTATTATTATTATTAGTTCAAATATCACTAAATGCATTTCATTTCATCTCAATATTTTAGTCGCTGATATTATTATTATTATTATTATTATTATTATTATTATTATTATTATTAATATTATTATTTATTATTATTATTAAGACAAAATTAAATGAAGATCTAATACTAATTTGTATATTGATTCAGAAAAAATTGTTGAAATATCACCTATTGCATTTTAATACAAGTGAATACTTTTGTGTCTGATATAGATATTATTATTATCTTTAATTTGATTTAAGTTTAACTGTGATTACTTTAACATAATAAGCAATAGGGGAACTTATATATCACGTAATCTATAAATTTTCCTCATAGAAAAAATTAAGTTAATCTCGAAATCTATTAGATTATTGAAACTATATCATTTACCCTGATCCAGATCTTAAATCGAAAGTTTGCTTTGTCAAATGGAATAAACTAATCAATCCTAAAATTATAAAAAAAGAGTGAAAATTAAATTAACCAAGGACTCTATGAAGTTAATTCGACTATGATAAGGATTGAATAAGATTCCTATAGATATTTTCCTCACCCAAACTTTTAATCAAATATTCATCATTCAGTCAGATCGAATAAAAATCTCAATACTAAACGAATACAGTAAAAAATTATTGCTGGTTTCAGTACTTCGAGGGTAAAAGGGATAAAAAATTTAATTATTGCTATAATCAGATCAACAAGGCCGCTCATTTTAGCATAAGAAAGAATAATGATAAAAAACTTGAACATATAAAGCCATTCGTCATAAAAAAAAAAGTTATTCAAACCAACAATATATTATTATTATTATTATTATTATTATTATTATTATTATTATTATTATTATTATTATTATTATTATTATTATTACTTACTTACTTACTTACTTACTCTTACTCCATTGGTCTTGGGGGTCACTTGTTAACCCCATGACCGTTCTTGATAGATTATTCCAATCTCTTCTGTCCTGTGCCACAGACATCCAATCTCTAAGGTTCAAACCACCCGGCTGTAAATCCTCCTCTAAACACCTCCCTCCAATCTTTTCTTGGTCGTCCAGGAGGTCTAGGTTATTATTATTATTATTATTATTATTATTATTATCATTATTATTATTATTATTATTATTATCAACAATAACTAAGCAACAACCTTAGTTGAAAACAGGATGCTATAAGCCCAAGGGCTCCAACAGGGAAAAATAGCCCTGTGAGGAAAGGGTGTTATGAAATAAATGAAATAAAAGATAATTAATGAACTATTGGAATAAAATAATTGAAGAACAGTAACATAAAAATATATATTTTTAACATAAAAACTTTCGGTGAAAGTTTCAATTTTTAAGTTCCGCAAATCAGGGAAAACGCTATATAAATAATAATAGCTTTTTTTTTCTAATTGATAATGATATTAGTTTAGGAGTTTAAAGGTTTAAAGGTCACTCATGAATTGCAGAGCAAGGGACAGTGACAACGCCCTAGCACGACAATGCCCATGAGACTGACCATATGTGCATATGACCAGCCATGTAGGGCCAGGCAATGGCTGCTGATGACTCAGCAAAACCCCCCTCCCTTGCTCACAAAGATGGTAAGGTTATAGACATTACAAAAAACTATCGAAGTCGAGCAGGTCTGGACCCCGTCCTGCATCTCTCTCCTCTCTCTCTCTCTCTCTCTCTCTCTCTCTCCTCTCTCTCTCTCTCTTTCTACATTGAGGGTAAGAAGTTATATCTAAAATTATACAGCTTAACGACTAATCAGAATAAAATTTTATGCTTATTTCTGGTATTTAAATCCTCTTTTGAAGAATAAATCCTAGATTATAATCTTGAAATCTTCGCAATGCCTACCATGGGGAAATCAAAAGCCACTGTTTTCACTGCAACAAATTCTTATCTCTCTCTCTCTCTCTCTCTCTCTCTCTCTCCTCTCTCTCTCTCTCTCTCTCTCTCTCTCTCCCAACGTTAAATGGGGAATATTTCACCCCCCCCTCTCTCTCTCTCTCCTCCTCATCTCTCTCTCTCTCTCTCTCTCCTCTCTCTCTCAACGTTAAAGGAGAATATTTCGTCCTACCCTCCTCTCTCTCTCTCCCTCTCTTTCTCTTTATCATATTCTTCAAAGTGGAGAACAGAGAAATCTTTACAATAAGGATCTTTCATATTCTCAAGCCTTAAGTCTTTGTTAATTTCCTTGCTTTTAAGATTAGCCAAATAAGAAAGGAAATTAATATGAGTTTCACTTGTACGCAACAACGGATATATATATTTTTTAGTAATATCCAGGCATGATGTTAATTTTTATCTGTTCGTTATGAACAGAAGTGATTATTTAGAAAAAAAAAAATGATTTCAAAAATTTTATTACAAAAAAAATTGCATTTCCAAACGTGTAAATTTAAGATATTGGTGAAGTATTAACATTGCAGTAGATATCAGAGAAAACTACTTATCTAAAATGTATGAAACTTAGAATATAAATATAAAAGATAAAACAAAATATGAAATATAAAAACTTAAAATTTATATTAGAAATTTTATATTTAAAATAAAAAAAATTTAATTATGAATTTAAAACAGAATATGAAATAAAAAATACAAAATACAAAATATAAAACATAGAATATAATACCTAAAATACAAAATGTATAAATATGAAATATATAATCTAAAAACAAATAAAATATAAGAAAACTATTTATCAGAATATTAACCAAACTATTATGATGAATGATATTGAAAAATAGGTCATACACTTTTGTGATGGTTCTAATACACGACTCTTTTATAACATCATTCATAAAATACAGTATTGATTGAACGATTTTTAGTAGATTTTATCGGCGTTTTCAGGTATGAGAGAAATATTAT
>NC_090743.1:44247605-44252605 GCF_036898095.1 Palaemon carinicauda
CCTCCCTGGAAAAGGAGATTGGAAGGACAAATAACAGAGATGAGGGCTGACTTGAGTAAGCTGAAAGATATGGCAGAAAACAAATTGAGAAACCAAAAAATACGCGCAAAATTGAATGATGTATACAAAGTACAAGAGAAAGGCTTGAATAATATCATTGAAGATCTAAAACAAAGAATAAAGGCTAAGGCTCATAAAATCCAGAGATATGTAAACAGAAATAAAGGATATCAGCAGAATAAACTCTTCCAAACAAATCAAAAACGCCTATACAGCCAACTAAAAGGCGAAGATAACCATCAAGAGAGCCCAGAAGCTGAACCATCTAAGAGACTCTGGGAAGGCATATGGAATAACCCAGTAGTCCACAATAAACACGCAGAGTGGCTACAGGACATCAAAAGGGAAGAAAATGGAAGGGTTAAGCAAATATGCGCTGATATCACAACTGAGGTTGTAAGAAAACAGCTTAGGAAAATTCCGAACTGGAAAGCATCGGGCCCCGATGAAGTTCATGGTTACTGGCTCAAAAACTTCAGAGCCATACATGAGAGAATGGCTGAACAACTCCAGCATTGTATCCAGTACCACCAAGCACCTCAATGGATGACCACAGGCAGGACTTGTCTAATACAAAAGACAAAAGTAAAGGTAATATACCAAGCAACTACCGACCAATTACCTGCCTACCAATAATGTGGAAGCTCCTAACAGGCATTATCAGCGAACGGCTGTACATCTACCTAGAGGAAACAAATACCATTCCCAGCCAGCAAAAAGGATGTAGGAAGAAATGCAGAGGCACAAAGGACCAGCTCCTCATTGACAAAATGGTAATGACAAACAGCAAGAGAAGGAAAACCAACCTTAGCATGGCATGGATAGATTACAAAAAAGCCTTCGACATGATACCACACTCATGGCTGATAGAATGCTTGAATATATATGGTGCTGAGGAGAACACCATCACCTTCCTCCGGAATACAATGCAAAACTGGAAGACAGTGCTTACATGCTCTGGAAAACAGCTTGCCGACGTAAATATCAGGAGAGGAATCTTCCAAGGGGACTCTCTATCTCCACTACTCTTCATAGTAGCTATGATCCCCATGTCAAGAGTGCTAGAGAAGATTGAGTCGGGTATCAACTCAAGAAAGGAGGCAGCAGAATTAACCATCTAATGTTCATGGATGACATAAAGCTGTTCGGGAAAAATGCTGAGGAAATCGATATGCTAATCCAGACTGTTAGAATTGTGTCAGGAGACATCAAGATGGAGTTTGGGATAGAAAAATGTGCTCTAGTTAGCATGGAGAAAGGAAAAAGTAACAAGAACTGAAGGGATTAAGCTACCAGATGGAAATGTCATCAAAGATATAGATGAAACAGGCTACAAATACCTCGGTATAATGGAAGGAGAAACAATAAAACACAATGAAATGAAGGAAATTATTAGAAACGAATACTCAAAGAGAATGAAAGCTATACTCAAGTCAAAGCTCAACTCTGGAAACATGGTGAAGGCCATAAATACTTGGGCAGTGCCAGTAGTCCGGTACAGCGCTGGAATAGTGGAGTGGAAGAAGTCAGAGCTTTGCAATAATAGATAGAAAAACAAGGAAGGTATTGACTATGTATCAAGCTCTACATCCAAGAGCCAACGTCAACAGGCTGTATATACCTAGAAGTGAAGGAGGAAAAAGGTCTAATAAGCATAGAAGACTGCGTCAACATCGAATGCAGAGCGTTAGGCCAATACATAAAGAACAGTGATGACGAATGGCTAAAGAATGTATGGGGATGAAGGCTTAATAAAGGAAGATGAAAATCCAGAAGTATACAGAGAAAGGACAGGAAAGAAGAGATTAGAAGAATGGCTGAGCAAACCAATGCATGGGCAATTCATGAGACAGACTGGAGAATTAGCCACTAAAGAATCAATGGCAGTGGCTACAAAGAGGAGAACTGAAGAGTGAGACAGAAGGAATGATAATGGCCGCTCAAGATCAGGCCCTTAGGACAAGGTATATTCAGAGAGCAATAGACGGAACAAACATCTCGTCAAAGTGCAGAAAATGTATGGAAAAAGAAGAAACTATAAATCACATTGCCAGTGAATGCTCAGCACTTGCTCAAAACCAATACAAGAAACGGCATGATACGGTGGCTAAGGCTCTCCATTGGAGTCTGTGCAGAAAACATCAAATACCATGCAGCAGCAAGTGGTATGAGCACCAGCCACAAGCCGTAGTAGAGAATGACCAGGCGAAGATACTCTGGGACTACGGCATCAGGACGGACAGGGTGATAAAAGCACATCGACCAGATGTTACTCTGGTCGACAAATCAAAAAATAAGGTATCTCTCATAGATGTTGCTGTGCCGTGGGACTCAAGAGTGGAGGAAAAGGAAGAGAGAAAATAGAAAAGTATCAAGATCTGAAACTGGAATTGAGGAGGCTATGGAACATGGAAGTGGAAGTAGTGCCCATAATCATAGGAGCACTCGGGACAATCCCAAAGTCTCTGAAAAGGAACTTGGAAAATGTAGGATCGGACATAGCACCAGGATTGGTTCAGAAAAGTGTGCTACTTGAAACAGCACACATAATAAGGAGAGTGATGGACTCCTAAGGTAACTGGATGTGACCTGGAATCCCACACTATAAATTACCAGTCAGTGATGACTGTGAATAGAAGAAAAAAAAAAAAAAAAAAAAAAAAAAAAAAAAAAAAAAAAATAATAATAAATAATAATAATATCAGGTACTAAAGTATTCAGATGAATTAAAATGTAATTGGTGATATCAGTGCTGTAACTGTCCGGAGTTAATTCACATTTCTTAAATCTTTCGAAATCTTGTGCGCATGAGCGTAAATCACACGTGTTATCGATTAAGTATTGTCCATCATTTCACAAAAAAAAAAAAAAAAAAAAAAAAAAAAAATGATTGTTCAAAGGAGAAAAATATGGAACCCAATGAAATATGTAAATACCTCTTAAAAATTGGCCATGGTTATACGGCAAAGTTCCCCATGTTGCCTTATGCTTAGTGTTGAATTAAATTCACATATGTTTATATGCGTATATGAATGTTTCAAATCTATGTAATCTTAGCCTAAAATACAGCAACAACAAATACATTTGTTTTAGGCCCACGATCGGACAAAAGCCTCAGACATATTTTTATTCATGTCTGAGGTTTGGACAGTTTACATCACTACGGTAGCCTGATCGCTCCCAATAAAACAACCTAGTATGACAAGTAGAGGTAAGTTGACCATAGTTCTTCGCAAACCCTTTATCCACGTCAAGGTGTCCCCCACTTACAGTCTAAAAAACATTGTATGTACATATATTTATCAAGAATATTACAGAGTTAAGAGTTAATAAGTGAGATTTGAATTGAATGATATTTCAGTGTCCCATTGTATATTGTTTTAACAGTATCTACATTATATTTAAGTTTTAAAGGTAGCTCATGAATAGCATAAGCAAAGGAGAGTGACAATACCCTAGCTGCCTAGCAGGACAAGGCCTCAGAGACTGGCTATATATTCAAATGATTAGTCCCTAAGTCCCTTTTCTACCCAACATAGGACCAGAGATGTCCAGACAATGGCTGCTGATGACTCACCAGGTAGAGCTATAGGATCCCCAAACCTCCACATCCTCAGCTCATAAGGAAAGTGTGGTTGCAGGCATTACAAGAAACTATCGACCTTGAGCGGGATCCGAACCCTACTCTAGCAGATCACCAGGCAGGGACGTTTCCAATAAGCCAGCACAATAAAATTTCAAAAGTTGAAAATAAACGACATTTGAATCAAAGATATTTTGATTCGTGTTCTAAGAAAACCGTAAATTTTGGTCCTGAAATCTCTTATCTAAATACCTAGCTGGTTGTTAGCTTAATGACTACCAGGTAAGATGCCTCTAAATAATAGATAAATCATTTAAAAACTATAAATAAGAACCATTTATTTCTTTTCACTTCTCGTTAACATCCCTGTCCTTTTCGTCACTAATTATCACCTAGGTTACTTCACTTAATTCTTTGGTTTTGAAAGTCTTTATAATACTATAATAAAAATCAATTGGCTATTTAACTATTTACAAAGTTTACAACGCTTCCATAAGGCTGAAATTATTGGCAATTTTCTCCTCAGTCAGACTGTACAACATTTAAAAAGCTAATATCACCAGTCTTCAATACCTGTAATAAAAATCAATTGGGGATTTTACTATCTATATGCAATCAAAGATCTCAAATATTAATTAACAGTTAGGAGTAATTAGACAAGGAGGATGATATGTAATTATTATTTTTCTGAAAAGGATAATTGCCTAAAATAGATTTGTATAATTATATATATTAGCTTAAATATAGATATGTGCACCTATCTAATAAACCTTGTATTAAAAGAATACTTAAGAGTTTATTTACAGCATACTAAAAGATATAGTAACGTGCCTGACTGGTGATCGCCAGACTGGGGTTCGAATACCGCTCAAACTCGTTAGTTCCTTTGGTTGCTACAACCTCACTATTCTTGTGAGCTAATGGAAAGCGCTTTGAGGGAGCCTACAGGTCTATCTGCTGAGTCATCAGCAGCCATGGTATGGCCCCTCCTTAGTCCTAGCTTTGGTGGAGAGTAGGCGTGGGGTGCTGATCATATGTATATATGGTGAGTCTCTAGGGCATTGTATTGCTAGCTATGGCAATGTTACTGTCCCTTGCCTCCGCCATTCATGAGTGGACTTTAAACCTTTAATGACATAGTTTTGTAAATACACTTGAATACAAGAATAAGTTTCTGATAATTAGTTATATTATTTAATACTACTTTTATCTCGATATTCTTTGATTAATTTTTCTAAATTGAAACAATATAGAAAAGCTCTTTATATTCATATGTGGATGAGACCATAGTGAGGGGCAGGTGGTGATGGTTTGGGCATGCTCTTCGTACTCACCAAGAGAGATCAGAGCACCAAAC
>NC_090743.1:44257605-44262605 GCF_036898095.1 Palaemon carinicauda
TATATACAGTATATATATATATATATACTCAGCCTTCCCTTTTCTTAATATCAGGAACGAAATTGCATGACTCAAGCTCTTCCTCTTAAATCCATTTGATACTGCTACCACGGCCCGTCCAAACATGATCAAAGTGCTTCAGCACTCAACCAAGTACACACAAGGCTAATTTCTCTTTAGAAACCCCTACAGTTTACAATACAGTAAAAAATAACATGTGTATACAACAAACAAATCTCAAAACTACAGTAGGCGGGAAGATGAAAGAACTATAGTCTTGCATCGCTATAAAAGCCGAGAATATATAGAAGGCTGTCAGAGCCCACTCGTATCAGCAGACGACGCATTTCGCACGAGGCCGAATACACAGCAAAGAGATGCCGCTTTGCCGGCTAGTAGTCGGGTTCCAATCCTCTTAACCAGCAGTGCCTTTGATCTATGACAGACCTGGAGATGAGATTGGATGCTAGAATTCTCTAGAACGGCACTTAAAAGGGGTTCGTCTAGCGTACTAGACGATTTACTAGCATGTTTTAGATATAATGGTAAGGAATAGTTCTAGAATGCCATATTTCAATTGAGTGTTTCTGTACAAACTATGTTTAAAGGTTTTAAAGGTCGCTCATGAATGGCAGGGGCAAGTAACATTGTCCTATCTAGCATGAAAATTCCCTAAAGACTAAAGATTAACCATATATACATATGATCAGCGCCCAAGCCCCCTCTCTGTCAAAGCTAGGACTAAGGAGGGGCAGGCAATTCCTTCTGAGGACTGAGGAGATAGACTTCTAGGATCCCCCCCAAACGCCCCATCCTAAGCTCAAAGATGGTGAGGCTTCAGCGACCAAAGAAAGCAACGAGTTTGAGTGGCACTCGAACCTCGGTCTGGCGTTCACCAGTCAGGGACGTTACTACATCGGTCAACACATCCCTTATACCCTGACTGGTATAAATCGTTTATCCTTAGTTGGACACAAATTTAAATGTCATAATTCAGAATTACTATGATCAATTTAAATGTCATAACTCAGAATTAATATGATCAATTTAAATGTCAAAATTCAGAATTACTATGATCAACACCGTCTGTTGTGATTCCAAAGAATTCTAGGCACGTCTTTGTCTAGATACGGGCCTAAAACTCTTCGTATTGCAAGACTAAGTACGTACATAACATTTTTTTATTGCATGACCAAGTCCTTACATAAAATAATTTCGTATTGCAAGACTAAGTACGTACATAAAATTCTTTTTAATTGCAAGACCAAGTAAAGTAAGTACAAAAAATTATTTTTGATCGCAAGATTAAGTACGTACATAAAATTCTTTTTCATTGCTAGACCATGTACGTGCATGAATTTCTCTTTTATTGCAAGACCAAGAACGTGATATAAAGAATTTAGATCCACAAGACCAAGTACACCCTGAAGTTATTTTGAACTGCCAGGATAGTTGGGGAGATGGTAGTCTTTATTTACTTATTCTTGTAAGCCAGAAATCTTGTGATACCTGATTACCCATCTCGAAAATGTTAGGGAAAAAGTAGTTGGATTATATTACAAACTTCAGGGGCCTCAGTAGAGCGCAGACCTCCTCTGCAACAGCTTATTTCTCAACTTTTTTTTTTTCGACCTTGATCTTGGCCTTTGACCCTAACATGTATTAATTGGCGTGGATTTTTATGCATTCAAATATGAACCAAATGTGACTGATTACATGAATCAGACATTTTGCTTAACTGTGACTTTGACCTTTGACCTTGACTTTCCAAAATTTAATAATTTCCAGCTTCTTACATAACAGTTAATCCTGCAAGTTTCATTACTCTACGATTATGGGTTTTGGCCAGGAAGCTGTTCAGACTCAAACACACACATACGAATAAATACACAAACACTCAAACCGAGGGGTTAAACATAACCCCCTTCCAACTTCGTTGGAAGAGGGTAACAATGATGTAAAATTAATCAGAAAATGAGGTACTAATAACACTTAAGGTTACGTCAGTAGTCGTGTTACGTCACTGACACACTAAAACCGTTTGGCTCCTAGTTTCAAAGTTTAAAAATCGCTCATGAGTGGCGGAAGCAAAGGACAGGATAATGCCCTAGATACTCACCATATACACATAAGACCAACGCCCAGTGTCACTCCCCATCAAGCTAGGACCAGGGAGGGTCAGCCAAAGGCTACTGATGGCTTTGCAGGTAGATCTTTAAGCTCCCCACAAAAAACAAAACACCCTTAGCTTACAAGGATGGCAAGGTAGGAGACACAACCAGAAACTATCGAGCTTGAGCGGGTCTCGAACCTTCGTCCAACATAATGTAAGACAGGCATGTTAACGCCAACATTCTAGATTTTTTTTTTACCTTCGTTCATCCAGCTGCCCCTTACCACTAAATGGCCTCCCTGAATTCAGTTCCTGGCTATATAACCAAGATTTTATATATATGATCCAGAATTACATTCTTCCCTAACAAAGATCGAAAATTCATAAATCATTTGCTGAAAACGATATTTTGTTATTTACGACTTGTTATTATCGGGGAATTTATTTTTTCATTCTTTCGTTGAAGTCACAGGTGACCATTTCACAAAAGGATCAGGTGTTACATGTTGACAGGTAATTGCTAGTTACCTTTGGACGATGAAAATCACAGAAGGAGATAAGAAGTTGCTGAAAGGACGTGGAAGAAATGTAATTGCTCAGAGATTTCGAAATTTCCTTTTTCAAAATGAGGCCATTATTTTGAAAGGCGTTCCATAAACATGAATTTAGTAGTGGCTCTTAGCGATTAGAAGGCCAGTTCGTTAACTATTTATAAGTAATTTAATTAAGGCAGACTAAAGAATGAAATAAAAATTAAGATCACAGTTTGTATCGATTCTCTAATCAGCTGTGGTGGAAAGAGCTTGAAACTTCAATTATCTTATAACCTGAAGCAGTGGCGAAATGATTTGTTGAATGGAAATTCTCTCTCTCTCTCTCTCTCTCTCTCTCTCTGATTCATCATCATATTAGCGTGTGGAGTTCTCTCTCTCTCTCTCTCTCTCTCTCTCTCTCATTCATCACCAAATTAGCGTGTGGAGTTCTCTCTCTCTCTCTCTCTCTCTCTCTTAGAACAGTCATTATAAATTCATAGTAAGATATTATCTCTCTCTCTCTCTCTCTCTCTCTCTCTCTTAGAACAGTCATTATCAAATCATGGTAAGATATTCTCTCTCTCTCTCTCTCTCTCTCTCTCTCTCTCTCTTAGAAGAGACATTATCAAATCATGGTAGATATTATTTTGCTCCCCCTCTCTCTTCTTCTCTCTGATTCATTATGAAATTAGTTTTATGAAACTCTCTCTCTCTCTCTCTCTCTCTCTCTCTCTCAGAGGGAACCATAATCAAATCATGGTAAGTTATTATCTCTCTCTCTCTCTCTCTCTCTCTCTCTCTCTTGATCAACTAAAACATCCTCCCTAAGGGAGAGAAATCTCAAGTCAGTTTTCTCCCGAGTGTTCGTTACGGATACGCAGGAAATTTCCAATCTAATTCTTTCGATATCTCGGTTCCGGTATTTTTAAAAGTAATTTCTTGCGAGTAGAGAAATATTCTAGATTCTTGTGTGCTCCAGGAATCATCAAGAGGAAAGTTTCCATCGAACTGGTTTGTGTCTATGTTCGGTTTCCCAGTTGGAGGAAGTTTTAGATCACGGGCGAAAGTTCTTGTTTTCGACTCGTTTGAACAACTGATTTATTGATGAATCAAATGGCAGGGAAAAGAGAGAGAGAGAGAGAGAGAGAGAGAGAGAGAGAGAGAATTCCTTAGACAGATTGGATAATTGCTTTTCTAAGAGAGAGAGAGAGAGATGAGAGAGAGAGAGAGAGAGAGAGAGAGAGAATTTCCTAGACAGATTTGATAATTGCTTTTCTGAGAGAGAGAGAGAGAGAGAGGAGAGAAGAGAGAGAGAGAGAGACTCATTATAGTGTGAGTTATCATATGTTAGAAAATTAGCCTACAATAACATTGACAATACTCAGTGTATATTAAAATCAACAAATAGTAAACAGTTATGTAGAAAATAATAATAAGCTAACCTTTGTGCAGCTTGTAGCAAAATGCTAACGTTTAAGGAAACAATGATAAAATGGTAACATATATATAGCCATAGTATGCTAACCTTTATACAGCTAATAACAATATGCTAACCTTCACACAACCAATAACAAAAGGCGAACCTATACTCTGCCATTGAGGCAAAGCTAACCTTTACGTAGCAAATAATTGAATGCTAACATTTATGGAACCAATAAAAAATGCTAACATTTAAGCTATTGATAACATAATGTTAACATTAATGCAGACAATAACAATATGATACCTTTATGCAGCCAATAACAGAATGTTAACATTTATACAGATAATAACAATATGCTAAACTTTATGCAGCCAATAGCAGAATGTTAACATTTATAGAGATAATGACAATATGCTAACTTTTATATAGTCAATAGTAGAATGTTAACATTTATACAGATAATAACAACATGCTAACCTTTACGGAGCCAGTAACTGAAGACTAACATTTATACATACAATTAAAAATGCTAAGATTTATGCAGCCCATAAAAAATGCTAACCTACACGCAGTCGATGGCATAATATTAGTACTCCTGCAGACATTAACAATATGCTAACCTGCGAGTATAACCCACCAACAAAAATGCTAACATTAATATTCCTGCACACAATAAAAATATGCTAACCTATAAGAAGCTAATAAATATTCTATCTTTTATTCAGTAAGTAAAATAAATGCCCAACATTTACTCAGCCAGAAAGATATATCGGTAACCTTACATCCGATCAGTTGATTTTAAGAAAAAAATTAGGAACTTTTCAGGACAGTTAAATTACTTCAGAATTCTTTTTTTCTCTATTGATTCGTAGAGTAGATACGAAAAAACGAAAAAGCCATTCCTATCAAAATCTCAGGAATAATCTAATTT
>NC_090743.1:44267605-44277605 GCF_036898095.1 Palaemon carinicauda
AATAATAATAATAATAATAATAATAATAATAATAATAATAATAATAATAATAATAATTGATTTCTAACTGAGTTCCACTCTTGCTCAGTTACTTTGTAGCCTGTTTTATCTCTAAAAAAAACTGAAACCTTTCAGTTCTTTTGTAACCCAAGTGAAATGTTTTCATACATCTGTATCCTCAGCGTAACCTTCCAAATCCTCTGTAACATCAGTGTAACCTTCTAATTCCTTATTAATATTAGTGTAATCTTCCAATTACTCTGAAACCCCAGTGTAACCTATTCATGCATCTGTATCCTCAGTGTAACATTTTCATGCATCTGTATCCTCAGTGTAACATTTTCATGCATCTGTATCCTCAGTGTAACCTTCCAAGTCATATGTAATATTAGTGTAACCTTCCAGTTCATCTGTTACATAAGTGTAGACTTCCAGTTCATCTGTAACATCAGTGTAATTATCCAGTTACTCTGTAACCTCAAAGTAGACTTCAAGTTCATCTGTAACATCAGTGTAATTATCCAGTTACTGTGTAACCTCAGTGTAGCATTCCAAATCCTCTGTAATATCAATATAACCTTCCAGTTAATCTGTAACTTCAATTTAGGTTTCCAATTCTTCTGTAACATCAGTGTAATCATCGAGTTACTCTGTAACCTCAACGTAATCTTCCAGTTAGTCTGTAAGATCAGTGTAACCTTTCAAATTTCTTGTAATTTTTGTGTAACATTCCAGTTCTTCTGTAAGCTTAGCGTAACCTTTCAAATCCTCTGTAATAGCATTGCAACCTCCCAGTTACTCTTTAACATCAGTGTAACTTTCCAGTTCATCTGTAACATCCCTGAAGCAAAAGGAAGTGAACTTATGATATGAAAATAAACTATATACATACTTTTAAAATATAAAAATGTTAACGGGATTATTCACTAGAAAAGTCAAAATTAGTAAGAAAATTAAAAAAAATATTTGAAATAATCTATACAAATAAAAAAAATATAATTAAAAAAAGTGAAATTGCAAAGATATTTGAAAACAGTAAGGGTGCAGCTGAAAGTCCCATTGAAAGAGGGACATTTTTTTTTTCAATCTCATTGCAGACGATACTAAGCAGGATTGAGACCACAATCCTAAAGGATTTTCCAAGACAAGGGAGTATGGATCAGCGAGGAGGCCAGTGAGATAGAATCCTTACTTTGGCACTTAATGTACCGTAGGATCTGCAAGTGATTATGAGGATATGGGTCAGAGGCAATGGGGAAGAGTTGCTGAGCCCGGTTTGGATGGGAGATCATGAATCACCTTTGGCCGAAATGTATATAAGCATTTGAGAGAGAGAGAGAGAGAGAGAGAGAGAGAGAGAGAGAGAGAGAGAGAGAGAGAGAGAGAGAGAGAGAGATAGGTGGCCCGATTTTCATATATATATCTATGTATATTTATATATATATATATATATATATATATATATATATATATATATATATATATATATATATATATATATATATATATATATATATATATACATATATATATATATATATATATATATATATATATATATATATATATATATATATATATATATATATATAAAATGTATGCATATATATATATATATATATATATATATATATGTATATATATATATATATATATATATATATATATATATATATATATATATATATATATATATATATATATATATATACATATATATAGATACACACACGCACATATATATATATATATATATATATATATATATATATATATATATATATATATATATATATATATATATATATATATATATATATATATATATATATATACTATATATACTGTGTGTATAATATATATATTTATATGTATATATATATATATATATATATATATATATATATATATATATATATATATATATATATATATAAATATATATATATATATACACACACACACACACACACATATATATATATATATATATATATATATATATATATATATATATATATATATATATATATATATATATATATATATATATATATATTTTTTTTGGGCTCAAGCCATGTCGTCCTGATGGAAGTTCCTATAGGGTAGCTTCCTAGGGTATATTACAACTACGGCGATATTCCCAGAGAATTTACCTTAAGGTACCACAATTCTAACTCCTGGAGCGAGTATCCCTCGTGAAAGGGATATCGCGACATATCAGAGGACGTATTCTAGACACGTCACATGGCAATCTACGACCTGAACAGAGATTCGTCTCGTAGGAGGGAGATTGACGAGATACGAATTCGGGAAAGAAAAAGGGGAGCCGCTCCCAAGGCTTCCCTATCCCCCGATTCGTATGCGTGCCTGGCGCCAATCCTGGCGCCATCTGTATTCCTTTTTGCGTAGCTTAACAACTCGTTGTTTTTTCCTGTTTTTCTCGGAAATCTTGGATTTATTCAGCTTTTCATGGCTTCTTCGTCTTCGTTGACCTCGGATAAGTTGAGTATAGTGTCTGTTATGTATAAATGTAGGCTCTTGGTAAAATTTTGAGTGATTAATAGGATTAATCTTTGATACAAGAGCCGTAGCCTACCAGAGGTGTCCTGGACACTGTCACTCGCTAGGTATAAATTAGTTAGTCAGAGTGACATTCCTGGTTGTTTTGCTTAATAAATTTTAGCTATTTAGCTTTACATAGGATTTCCTTTCGTGCTTATTATTATTTGGCGAAGTATTCGCCATTCTGGCCTACGCTAGGCCATGTAGCCTAGTCGTTTGGTCCTAGTACTTAATGCATGATTTTGGTTTTTCCGAGTGTAATTAAAATTTTATTGAAGCTTTAGGCTATATTTTATACATTTTAGACTGTGTGGAATATTTCCAAGATTGTATACGTGAGAGTTTCGGTGAATCAGGTAATCGATTCTCTTGGTGCCTAGGCTAATTGCTTATGGAGCCTTAGTATACTTTATTATACTCCCCGGTTGCTTTCTTTTCTTCGGAGAAGGTATGCAATCCCTTTCCCTCTGTTTAAGCCTTGGGCTTATCCCTAAGTGGTTTTTTCCGAATTTATTTTCGATAAAACTATACTAGGGTGTTACTGTACCTTCCTGTTCCAGCAGAGTCTGGTTCAAAGAGGGACAGAACAACAGAGTTTTTAGTCTGAGTCCGTGTTGTCTGGCTTGGGGCAGAGTCTCCCTCGCTGACCTAACACTTACAAAGGGAGCTTAGCTCCCTTAGGTCACTATCGAAGGTTTCTGTAGTTATGATTCCTTCTTGTGTGATCGACCAGACTAAGTCCTGTTGCTGTTCTCGGGGAGGATAAAATCTTCCCTTGGGAGTAGCAACGCCTTCCTTGCTTTGGTGCTCTGGAAGCTGGCAGGTATTATACTACTGTGCTGGCCCTTTCCCTTAGATCTCCCTTAGGCTAAGACAAAGTTCTTGGCTGCGGGTGATCTGTCACTAAAGCAAGGTTGGCAGGACCCTCTTGTCCCTTCCCCCTCTATCTCCGTAATGGCCTAGCCATTACTGTACTGTACCTTGCCGGCCGGCAGAGCTGGCCGGCAGGGGTATTACTGTACTGTATGTCATTCTACTTCTGGACCTAGTATAGGTTGGGATGTGGAATTGACTAAGCCCATTGCCGGCCGGCAGAGATGCTGGACGGCAAGGGTCTTATGTTTTCGAGTGCTGCCCGGACCTCTCTTGGTCCCTCATCCATGCCTGCCGGCAGAGCCGGACGGCATTGATCAAGGAAGCCTGAATTAAGTTTCTCCCCTTCCTTATATGCACTCTTTCGGTTGCCGGGCTTGGGGGGTTGTGTACACTCTTATCCCGGCATCCATTCTATTTTCTTCTAGTGCTGTACCTGTCCCGGCTGCCGGCCTATGAGGCCGGCAGCCGGGCAGGTGTAGTCTTCTGGTTCTTTTGCTGCCGGCTGGCATCGGTCTTGTACCTTTGCCGGCCGGCTTATGTCAGTCCTTGTCTGCCGGTCACCAAGAGTGTGGCCGGCAGCTGGGTACTACCTTGTGTAGTTGCTGGCCGGCAATCATTGCCGGCCAACACTGGCTGTTGCTGGCCGGCAGCTGCTGCCGCCAGCACAGGCATTTGAACCAGAGGGCTGCCGCCCTATAGCTGTTAAGTAGTATACTTTAAAGCTAATTGTGGTGTGTGCCGGCCGGCAAAGGCAGGCCGGCACACATCCTTCTATACTGTACTAGTATTCTTCTGTATAGCATATACAGTAAGAAGAAAACTATAGTAAAAGTTTAGGTACAGCACTGTATCTTCTAACACTATTGTGTTTTCTTGCACGGCCCTTTGCTGTTGCCTTCAGACAAGAAGCAGAGTTCTTCCCTGTCTATTATCCCGGATTTTAAAATCATTGCCTAGGTGTGAGCTCCACCTGTTTCCTCTGGAAACTTTGCACTGGTTACTCTAGTAGAGATAAACCATTTTGATTTTATTATCTGGAAGGCTGCAGCAATGGGTTGTGAGGGAAACACAAGTGTGTGTCTTTAATTTCTGAATTGTTATGCTATACTATGCAGTGATACATAGTTCACTTGATACTCATGGAAATTTCTTCTCTTTACAGAAGGACACTCCGAAGTGGGGAAGTGCTTTCTGCAATGTCAGCAGCAAGAACCTCTGCGGACATGAGTTTTGTAGGAGACACGCAGCATACGCTGTCTCCAAGGATGATCTCCGGTATTGGGACCCTCAGGTATGTACTGTGTGCACTAATCTGATTAATGAGACATTTAAATAGCTAGGAAGAAGCTTCGTACTTGGGTAAGGGGCTTCCAAAAGTACACTTCTGGCCCTTATCTTCCAAGTGAGAAGATGAGGGCGTATCTTTTCCCTAAGGCATCAGCTGATGCAGTGATTCCCCAGCCTCAAGAGGAGATCCCCTAAGTTCAGATCCAGGTGGATGCTGAAGTCGCGGTCGCGATGCAAGACATCCAGCTAAATGACAGGATATCTGATGTGGACGGGTGTCAGGAGGAAGACCTCCTTGCAGAAGCCCAGGATGAAGTTCAAGTCCCTCTACATCGGCCGGTCTCCCAGTAGAGCTGGGACAGGCCCTCTCTTCTATTGTTGGAATGATCCAACAAATGCAGAAGGAGAATCAGGAGAAGGCGGCTGCAATGGAACTGCGAATGCAGTGCCTTGCAGAATCACATGGGCCCCAGAAAAGCTCAATGTGAAAGACCTTCCTTTGTGCTCGGATGCTAACCCATGGAGGTATGCTGAGCACATGTCGATGACGACTGGAAAGATCGTCATCTCGGATATGTTGGGCTCAGTTCCCCTGGAGGGTGGAATTCTGGCCCAGCAAGGCACCATATCCGGACTGTTATGTCCGGCTGAGGAAGGAACCAGCTTCAAAGGAGGAGGCAGAGACGAAGGAGGTCATAGTGATGACCATGCTAAGGCTCAAGCTCTACTTTCATCTTCGATGAAAGAGAGGGGCTTCTCTAACTCAAAGGTAGCTGCATTGAATAGGAAGCTCCCTTCCTTTGTGTCCTCGCCTACTAGAGCCTTCCCCCTTTTACAGAAAGGGTTTCTGGCTGTACTAAAAGCAATCGAGGCCGGCAAGTCTTGCCCCTCCCTAGAGGAGTGTAAACCCTTGTCGCTGGCCCTGCCTATGGACCACAAAGATTGGAAGGACGTCCATCTTACGTTCTAAGTGGGAAAGTTGGAGGCTGATATTGCCGGACGTCAGTTCGGCAAGGACCTCCCTAAGCTGTCTGACTTTCTTTTGCGAAGTGAGTTCGATACAAAAGAAAGACTGACTGCCTCAATGTCTCTTCAGTCTACTCTCGAGACGATGGCAAGTGACCCCAAGGTCCATGAAATGTTCATGGTAGTGGCCAAGCCTCATCTGGCCACAGTGACGAAGGACCTTTATGGCTTCGTCAAGGCAAGGAGAGCTTGTAGGGAGTTCGTGTTTACCTCGGCTACAGTGAGGCACGAGCTAAAGAAACTAATCTCCTCCAACATTTGGGGAAAAGACCTTTTTCCCTACCGACTTGTTCAAAGAAGTTTTTGATAAAGCCACCTTGGAGAATAGAAACCTTCTCCAGAAGTGGGACCTGGCTATCAAAAGAAAGTCTTCCCCGGATGAGGGTCCTCAACCAAAGAGGAAGACTATGAGGACTAGGCTACCGTCTCGGCCAGCCAAGCCTCTTAGACAGCAACAGCAACTGCAATTGCCATTTCCCCCAGTGCCCCAGATCGTGGCACAAACCCCGACCACCTTTCAGTGGGTACCCCAGGCCGTGTCGACACAGTCCACGGCTTTCACCCCAGCGTTCGAAGGGCAGTCTACTTCCTTCCGAGCAAAGCCTAGAGGAGCAGCCAGAGGCTCGTCTAGACGCCCCTCAAGGGGAAGGGGATTCAGGGGTGGTCGTGGTCAGGAAGGCAAGACCTCAGGACGGCAGTCCAAGTGAGGTGATACCGGTAGGAGGGAGACTTCTGAAATTTCGGGATCGGTGGACCTTCGATCCCTGGGCCCACAGCCTACTCAAGAATGGATTGGGCGGGAGCTGGTACAGCACTCCACCCCCGTACCTTCGGTTTTTCCAACACTCCACCCCCGTTATGGAGGAGTACGTTCAAGAACGGTTGGAGAAAAAGGGTGAAGCCCATCAATTTCTAAGGGAGGCTGTTTTGTGTTCCCAAGAAAGACTCGGAAAAGCTCAGAGTCATTCTGGACTTGTCGCCACTTAACAAGTTCATAGTGAATTGCAAATTCAAAATGCTAACACTGCAACACATAAGGACCTTACTGCCCAAGAGGGCATATTCCGTCTCTATAGACTTGTCAGATGCCTACTGGCACATTCCAATTAGCCATCGACTCTCCCCCTACCTAGGGTTCAGGCTACAGCGAAGACTATACGCCTTCGGAGCCATGCCATTCGGGCTAAACATAGCCCCAAGGATTTTTACGAAGCTTGCGAGCGTAGCTCTCAAACAATTTCGCCTAAAGGGAATTCAGGTAGTAGCCTACCTGGACGACTGGTTGGTGTGGGCAGCATCCGAGACAGAATGCTTGCAAGCTTCCAGTCAGTGATCCAGTTCCTAGAGTACCTAGGCTTCAAGATCAACAGAAAAAGTCTCGACTTTCTCCATCTCAAAAGTTCCAGTGGCTAAGATCCACTGGGACCTTTTGTCACACCGTTTCTCCACCCCAGCGAAGAAAAGGAAGGAGATAGCGGGTTCTGTCAAGAGACTTCAAGATTCCGAAAGGATATCAAGACACGAGCAGGAGAGAGTACTGCGCTCTCTCCAGTTTGCTTCGGTGACAGACCCAGTGCTAAGAGCACAGCTAAAGGATGCAATCGGAGTTTGGAGAAGTTATGCATCAAACGCGTGAAGAGATCTGAGAAGACCAGCCGCTTCGGCTAAGTACTCTTCTCAGGCCTTGGTCCCAAGCCAGACATCTAAAGAAGTCAGGTTCTTCTTCAGCCACCTCCCCCGTCGGTGACGATTCACTCAGACGCCTCAAAGGAGGGATGGGGAGGTCACTCTCATCGGAAAAAAGTCCAGGGGACTTGGTCCAGGCTATTCAAGACCTTTCTCATAAAACTTTCTAGAAGCTAGGGCAGTGCTCCTTACCTTAAAGAAAGTCTCCCCGCGTCATTCGTTCCACATAAAGTGGTAATAGACAGCGAGGTAGTTGTAAGATACTTGAATTGACAAGGATCGAGGTCACCACCTCTCAACCAGGTGACGTTGGCCGTCTTCCAATTGGCGGAAAAGAAGAAGTGGTACCTGTCGGCAGTTCACCTTCAAGGAGTCCGCAATGTGACAGCGGACGCTCTATCCAGGTTCACACCGATAGAGTCGGAATGGTCCTTAGACGCAGGATCATTCTCCTTCATTCTGAATCAGTCCCAGAACTGCAGATAGACCTCTTTGCGACGAAAGACAACAAGAAGTTGCCCCTGTACGTGCCCCGTACGAGGACCCCTTAGCGGAAGCAGTGGACGCGATGTCCCTCGACTGGAACAGATGGTCCAAGATTTATCTGTTCCCTCCTCACAACCTTCTGTTGAGGGTCCTCAACAAACTGAGATCCTTCAAAGGGTAGCGGCAATAGTGGCCCACAAGTGGCCGAACAGCGTGTGGTTCCTCCTGGCATTGGAACTGTAGCTGAAGTTTGTACCACTACCAGATCCAGTTCTGACTCAGCGAGTCCAGAAGTCAACTGTCTGCGCTTCATTACAGAAAACCCGGACCCTGCAGTTCATGATTTTCTCTCCCTAGCAGTGAGAAAGCGTTTCGGGATTTCGAAAGCCAGTATAGACTTCATTGAGGAATATAAATGCAAATCTACTAGAAGGCAATATGAGTCATCTTGGAGAAAATGGGTGGCCTTTTGTCAAGGCGAAGATTCCGCAGGAGATCTTGACAGACTTCTGCTTATCTTTTTTCCCCACCTCCATGGTCAAGGGTTGGCAGCGAACACGATTTCAGCGTGTAAGTCTGCTTTGACAAGACCCATTCTATATGCCTTCCAGGTCGACCTAGGTAACGAGATCTTTAATAAAGTCCCGAAAGCCTGTGCTAGGCTCAGACCTTCAGCACCTCCAAAGCCCATTTCATGGTCTTTAGACAAGTTCTTCATTTCGCTTCTCTGTTGAGCAATGAAGAATGTGCGTTAAAGGATTTGACACAAAAAGTTATTTTCCTAATTTGCACTCGCGTCCGGGGCCAGGGTTAGTGAAATTGTAGCCTCTCGAGAGAGGCAGGTCGTGTTCAGTTCCTGGATGGGGAAGAACTGAACCTGTTTCCGGATCCTACGTTTCTCGCCAAGAATGAGTTACCCACCAACAGGTGGGGTCCCTGGAGAATCTGCCCTCTGAAAGAAGATGCATCTCTATGTCCAGTAGAATGCCTAAAGGTCTATCTTCATAGAACTTCAGACTTCAAGGGTGGTCAACTATTCAGGGGAGAAACATCAGGCTCAAATTTATCTCTGAATCAACTCAGAGCAAAAATCACATATTTTATTCGCAGAGCGGATCCTGACAATACACCCGCAGGTCACGATCCGAGGAAAGTTGCCTCATTCTTAAATTTCTTTAATTGCATGGATTTTGAACATCTCCGTTCATACACTGGCTGGAAGTCTTCCAGAGTGTTCTTTCGCCACTATGCGAAGCAAGTAGAGGAACTAAAAGAGATCTGTGGTAGCAGTGGGTCGCGGTGTTAACCCTACTGTTTAACTCTGCGAGGAACAGTGGTCTTAATTGGGACGATTAATTCCAGGGTGAGTGTGTAGTTACATACTATACTACAAACTAAGTGAGGGCACTGTGTTGCCCATCCAGACTGTTCCATTTCCGAAGGTGAACCTAGCATAAGTGCAGACATGTGTGCCGAGCGTTTCTAACGCTAATGTCATTGATTTGTAATACAGGCTTTTATGACTTTGATACCTCGGTATCTTAAAAGTGGCATCTAATGTTTTTCTTTCAGACAAACAAGCCCTGTTTACTATCATACTTATGCTTAAAGTTTTGGGTTATCCTCTTCTTATATATATATATATATATATATATATATATATATATATATATATATATATATATATATATATATATATATATATATATAATTGTGGTTAACCTGTCTATTTATTGCCTGTCAATAATCTGGTTCTTGAGAACCTTGCGTCTCCTTCACCTGTGTCAATTTACTGGTATAATTGAGCATTCATTCTATGTACCTTATCTGGGATAATTCTAATAGAATTGTTCCTTTATGCAAGCTATGTTGCATTGGTTTTCCTCCTATGCGGATATAAAACCTTTGTCCAATACAAGTATTGTGCGGAAAACTGGTCGATATTTCATATTGACGCAGTGGTCCTTTACAAACTATGCTTTACTTAAAATAGGGCGAGACCACTATATTAGCTTGCCTGGTATTCGTACATAGATATATGTACTCTTCGAGATTTTTCCAGAGTCTAGTAGGA
>NC_090743.1:44290105-44307605 GCF_036898095.1 Palaemon carinicauda
CAGCGAAAGACTTGTCATATCGACTCTGGTTATAGGCTGCCACGCCCCCTCGCAGAGGAGGAACGACTGCTTTAAAGCCAGTCCGAGGCCTAGACACAAACTTGATCTTCAAGTCGTTGCTGACTGATCCATGGAGAATCTTCCACATGTGTAGCAGGATATACCGTTCTCGTCGGCGTTGCAGTGACATGATGGATAGTTTCTTGAGTCTCTCCCAGTAGTTGAGATGCTGAGCCCGTGCAATTCGTGCAGTAAAAGTCCGCTGAACTCCTTCCAGTTCTTCGATGTCCGACACACTTTGGGGATTCCACAGAAGACAACAGTACTCTACTAGACTGCGTACCATAGACTTGTACAAAGTTAGCATGATGGTAGGACTCCGGTTAAAGAAGACGCTGAGAACCCATCCAGCTTTTTGTCTTGCTTAGTTGGCCGGCCATATCTTTGATATGAGCAGTCCACTTTAGGTCCGAGGTAACAGTAACTCCAAGATCTCTCAGTTGGTCAGAAGGAGTGAGAGTGCCTTTGGGCGTTGAATACTGATATAGGTCGGCAGTAAACGGTAATTGTAGCAAAGGATTCCTCCTATTTACTGCATGGCTCATAAACTCGAACTTATCTTCATGCAATGACATGTTCTTAGTTGACCACTGGGTAACAGTATTCAGATCCTGTTGCAAGAGTACCATATCAGGAGTAGTTGATATTGCTCTCATAATCCTTGTATCGTCAGCAAAGCAACGAACGACACTGTTGCCTACACACAGTGTTATGTCGTTTATGAATATAAGAAAAAAATATAGAACCCAGAACGGTTCCTTGAGGTACTCCACTCAGAATTAAGGCTGCAACACTGAACTGGCCTTCAACTGCGACTTGCTGTGTGTAATCCTTAAGAAATGATTCGATCCATTTTACAATCTTCGGATGGATTCCATACTTGGAGAGCTTCTTGATGAGTAGGGCATGATCCACCTTATCGAAAGCTTTGGCGTAGTCCAAATAAATGCAATCGGTATCGTTTCCCTCAAGAAAGTTTTCCAGAATGTTATCGAAGTGATGGAGAAGCTGGGTTAAGCAGCTATGACCTGACCTAAAACCATGCTGTTGGCTGCATAGAAGGCTGTTGGACTCAAGATGGTGGACAAGGCATTTCCTAATAAAACGCTCAAATATCTTGATGATATGGGAGGTCAGAGATACAGGTCGGTAATTTGAAGCAGTTGCGTGACTCCCTTTTTGTAGAGTGGACAAATAACGGAGTTCTTGTAGAAGGACGGGACTACACCTGATTCAAAGGATTGTGACCAGAGGATGAAAATAGGTCGTGCCAACGCATGTTTACAGGACTTGAGCAGCACAGAAGGGATACCATCAGGGCCAGGGTCTGAGTCTGCCTTCATGTCATCAATGGCAGATATAACATCTCCTTCACTGAAGAGTAATTGGGAGTCCTCAAATTTTTCTGTAATTGTCGGCGGTGTAAAGTCTGCTGCAGCAATTTCGACATCTCTTGGGTCGCTGAAAACAGATTTGAACTGGGTTTGCAATATGTTGGCTATTTGCTGAGGATCAGTACAAATATTTCTGGTTCGACCTGTGGCGGCCGGTGAAAAGGAGTCCTTCTAATATACTTTTTCTGATAAAACTTCCAATTATACCAAAGAAAGATAAAAGCATTGAATGCAGAGGTTACTACCCTCGCGCGAGCACCTTGTGGGTGTCGTGTATAAAGCAAAGACGCGTGAAAGCCACTATTCACAGGCTGTCTTCCATTTAGTTAATTCCTTCGTCAAAGGGATGGGTCGATACAGAGGCACCAGCCAATCTACCAGAGTCCCACCACCCACGCCCCGACGCGAGCGACATCTGAACAACATCCTTCTATTTGGACTTACTCGAATTGTGTGCAATTTGTTGTGCTCTCGGCATTTTTTCACACTTGTGGATTTATTTCGTCATGACCGAAGCTCCATCTTCACCCACTCCAATGTTAAGTACCATAGTTTGTTTTGACAGCTTTTTGTAGTACCGGGCTTTTGTCATCTAACCAGTATAGTCTGTTTTATCATTACCGTCTGGGCCCGTCCGTCGGCGGCCATTGTTTGTTCCCTTGTCTTGCTGGGAGTTCATCTTAGTCTTGCAAATTTGGTACTCTGTCACTTAGGTTCTTGGTTAAGTCCCTGGCCTTATACCTTTTGAACCATCATTACTATTATCGTTATTATTCCCATGGTGCTTTTTGCTAGCAAGTCCAGTCTGCGAATAAGAATAGCGTTCTAGCTTTATTATAGTTTAGTACCCGCTCCACCGATTCGTTCGTCAGTCGACTATTTCCCTTTAATTTAGGTTTTAGCAGACGCTATTCTTCGTTCATAGTCTTATTTTGATGTTACAATTTTATTATTATACGTTTATAATAGTGTTGTGTGCTTATTAAGTCCTGATTTTGTGACCAAGGGAGCGAGAGATTGGGGTTCCCGTTTTCTGTTCTCAGTCACGAGTGACCCCTTTCTCTCGTTTTCTTTCTTAACTCAGGTGGGTGAGCGGATTTCCCGTTTTCCGTTTTGTGCGTTCAACGGGTTCTCCCTCCCTCACCCCTCCCTCTACGGGTGTATGATAGCTTACGAGTTATTTAGTTTAGGTTACTTTTCAATAGTTAGCGTTATTTATTAGGTCCCGAGCTCCGTCCTCTCCCCGTTACGGCTTGGGCGTAGTTCTGAACATTTTTCCACTCCGCCTTGAGTTCTACTCCGCCATGAGGGATACTCAATGACTTTGGAACTATTGTTATATATATATATATACTGTATATTGTTTAATTACAACCCTCTGGGATGGGCTTCATATTGTTTAGATACGACCCTCCGGTGGCCCTTACTCCAGTCTCAGGCCACGGCCATATCCACACAAATATCCATTGTTATTACAATTGAGTTATTATTCTCAATAAAATTATTCAGGACCTTTCATCGACCTCCGGCTTCACCGGAGATCGTCAATACGCTTTACTATTATATTAGCCTTAGCCTTTAGCTACGGCTTGTGTTTTATAAATTTCACAATTGAATTATTATTCACAATTGAATTATTCAGGACCTTTCATCGACCTCCGGCTTCACCGGAGATCGCCAATACACTTCATACTTATATTAGCCTTGCCTTTAGCTACGGCTTGTGTTTCATATTTATTTTACGGGCCTGTCACTGATTCCCCGACCCTTAGAGGTCGGCAGATTGCTTTAGATTATTTATTCTCATTTCATTATTATCACTTTTAAAATGATACAGCCCCAATGCCATTGCTGGTGCTTTTATATTTAATGTGTTTTAATATGGAGCTCCGGCTCTCACTCACTGAATTCCCTTAAGCACCAATATTGCATTAAACTAAGCTCTGTTAGTAAGGTTTTTAACCCCTTACCAGAGTTTCAAGGAACATCAAGACTTATGTCTCCTTTCTTTTACAGAAGGTCCGTTGTACTGCCCAAGGATGCCCTGCCTCGTTCAACGACCCCGTTGGGCATGACCTCTGTCGGTCCCATGCACACTGCGCCATCTCCTTTATCCGGGAACCGGGACAAGCCCCGTATATGGTTTGGTTCCCGGATTTGTGCTCGCTCTGTTACGAGTTGTCCTCAATACTACTGAACGATGATGTACGTGGGTTTTCCTTTTGTTCCTTATTTATCTTTGGCAGACAGTAATTTGGCCATTAATATGACATACACGGTATATTTTGGAGAGCAATCCCCCTCCTGCATCACTAATCACTACAAATTTTTCAGGCCGATGATGACTCTCTTCGGTCAGCAAGGGCTGCTCTTCGTCCTTGGGTGTCGGGCTTCGGCAGGAATGCCCCGTCTGGCGCACCCTATCTCTTCGATGGAGACGTGGCCTCCCGTCTCTTCCCAGGCTCGACTACTGCAGCAGTCTCTCCTGAAGTTGCTGCCCCCTTAATTGAAGAAGTCAGAGCAACCATTCCTGCGGAGGACGAACCCCTCGTACCGCTGGACGTGGCAGATCTAGATATAGACGTAGAACCCATGGATGAGCAGGTAAGTGGTGCCGAGTTGGTGGAAACCCTTTTCTCTCCTACTCCTTCTTCTACCTCTTCCTTTCTCGGTTTTGATAATCCTAAGGCTTCTCCTCAGGATCCCTCTGTCCCCGTACGACCCAAGGTGAAGCCACTACACACATATAAGTCTTCAGCTATGCCAGTATCAACGTCACCGGTCCCCGGACCCTCGACGGCTCCTGATATTCATATTGCTCCCCGTAAAACCACGACTCCTAAGAAGTCCAAGTCTACCAAATCCAAGACACCACCAACGGGTGGCTTTCAGGTACCCTGGGGCGATGTTTTCCCCATCAAACTGGTCAGGGATATCGTCAGAGAACAAATTCAACATCAGTCTGGGGCGATGACAGAGATTAAGGATATGGTGGCTACTCTGATACGCTCCGGAACTCAGCTTCCTCCTCCTTCCACCCCAGACGCATCAAAGCTACCTCCCTTCGATAAAAACAATCCTTGGCGGTTTGCCTTGCATGCCCCATTCTTAGATGGTTCCCTAACTCTGGAGGGCATAGGCACCCGCCCTCTAGAGGACTTGGAGTTCTACCCCCTGGGGCTAGAATTCCCATTCAATGGCTTCGTACGTTGAAAGGAACATGCATTGGTCCGTATGGACAAGGTACCGAAGGAAACAGTGATATTTCCGAAAGAGCAGGCCCAGGCTATCTGGGCCAGAACTCTATCAGAGTGGGGGTGTATTAACTCCAAGCTTTTCTGCTGCTCTCCTACCAAATAGACCTCCATGACTTCTGGTCGGCTAGAGTTAGTTGCAGGAAGTTCGTTCTGTCCTCCTGCTGGGGTAAGAACCTCTTCCCTCAGAACGAAGTTGATAAGGTTCTTCAGGACGCGGCGAGGGCAAACCAAAATTTGCAAGTAAGGTGGGGTCTCTCAGCCAAAAGGAGGATCGAATCCCAGAAACAGACGTTCTCCAAGGAGAAACAGAGGTTTTTTCCTTACAAGACGGTCCGGGTAACTCGCCGACACAGTCTTCTTCTGCTTCGACTTCTCAACAACTGGCTCCCCCTCAGCAAGTAGTCTACCTCACTGCTCCCCGTGGTACACAGCCCAACCCCTCTTGGATGTCCTCTCCTGCATACAACCCTACCTACGAATCCTCCGGTTCCTTTCGTGGACACCAGAGAGGAAGCTTCAGAGGTAGAGGACAGTTCCGCCAACGAGGCGGACCTAAAGCAAGGGGTGCCCGTGGAGGGAGGAGACCTAGGTTCACTCCCTCCCAATGATGTGATGCCGGTAGGAGGGAGACTTTATCCCTTCCGAGCCCATTGGACCTTCAGTCCATGGGCTCAAAGCATAGTATCCAAGGGCTTGGGTTGGAAATGGGCACAGGGATCTCCTCCTCCACCAGTGACCTTCTTCCAGAGACCCACTCCCATCCTGGAAGAGTACACCACAGAGTTACTCAAGAAGAAAGCGATCAAATGGGTTCGATCCCTGAAATTCCAAGGCCGCCTGTTTACAGTCCCGAAGAAAGACTCGTCGGCGTTGAGGGTAGTTCTAGACTTATCGAAACTAAACTCTTACATCCTTTGCGACAAGTTCCGTATGCTGGATATCTCTCAGGTACGGACCTTACTTCCCCATGGGGCCGTCACCACCTCTATCGATCCTACCGACGCCTATTATCATGTCCCAGTAGCTCGAAACTTCTCTCCTTACCTAGGCTTCCGTCTCGGCAAGAAAGCCTTTGCATTTAAAGTCATGCCCTTCGGTCTCAGCATTGCCCCCAGGATATTCACGAAACTGGGGGAGACGGTGCTCGAACAACTTAGAAACCAAGGGATACAGATCATCGCCTATCTGGACCATTGGCTCATTTGGACCCAGTCAACCCAGGAATGCAACAGAGCTACGTCGAAGGTAATTCACTTTCTCGCCAAACTGGGCTTCCAAGTCAATCTCCGGAAGTCTCGCCTACAACCATCAAGCCACTTCGAATGGTTAAGCATCCGGTGGGACTTTTCAAAGCACAGGCTCTCCCTTCCTCCCAAGAAGGTAAGGGAGATAGCTTCCAGGGTCAGGAACTTTCTCAAACACAAACAAGTGTCCAGAAGAGCTTTGCCTCACTGACCGATCTCCTATTAAAAGCCAAACTCAAAGACATCAATCGAGTTTGGAGAAAGAGAGCAACAATACCTTTAAGAGACAAGATCTCGAAGATCCCCTCTGTCTTAAAAAGGAGACTACGACCATGGTCCGAACGTAGGAACCTCTTCAAATCGGTTCCTCTACAGTTCCCCTCTCCACAAGTGACAATTCATACCGACGCGTCTCTGAGTGGATGGGGGGGGGGGGGGGGTTACTCCCAACATCAGATGTTTCAGGGCTCTTGGTCACCCGCCATGAAGCAGTTCCATATCAATGTTCTCGAAGCCATGGCAGTGTTCTTGACCCTGAAGAGAATCTCTCCTCCGAAGTCGACCCACATCAGAGTAGTCTCAGACAGCACAGCAGTAGTCCACTGCCTCAACAGAAGGGGATCCAAGTCACCCATCCTGAATCAGATCCTGGTCACTATCTTCGCCTTGGCAGCCGACAAAGACTGGTTCCTGTCAGCAACTCACCTAGCAGGAGTCCAGAATGTGATAGCAGACTCATTATCCAGGACAAAACCACTGGAATAGGAATGGTCCCTGGACATACACTCCTTCCGGTGGATACTCAAGCAGGTTCTAGGTCTCCAGGTAGATCTATTCGCAACCCAACTCAATAACAAACTCCCATGTTATGTGACCCCGAACCTGGACCCTCAGGCTTATGCCATGGACGCATTAACCCTGGATTGGAACCATTGGCAGAAAATCTACTTATTCCCTCCAGTGAATCTTCTACTGAAAGTCTTACACAAACTCCGCTCCTTCCACGGGGCAGTGGCTTTAGTGGCAACTCACTGGCCGAAGAGCAGTTGGTTTCCTCTCCTCCTCGAGTTGAAACTCAGCCCCTTCCGGATCCCATTTCCCAAGCTGACCCAAGTAGTCCAAACTCGGACTGTGTCAGATTCCTCAAGGATAGCCAAAACCCTAACTTTGTGGATTTCATGAAGTTTTCGGCTCGTAAGGATGCAAACATCGACCCGGATAATGTCCTCTTCATAGAATCAGAGAAAAGGGACTCTACGATTCGCCAATATGATTCGGCAGTTAAGAAACTAGCAGATTTCTTAAAGAATTCAGACCATTTGGTTATGACTCCTAATTTAGCCATCTCCTTCTTTAGGTCCATATTTGACAAAGTCCTAGCAGCTAGCACTATAACCACCATTAAGTCAGCTTTGAAGAAAGTCTTCCTGGTTGGGTTTAACATTAACCTGGCGGATTCTTATTTCTCGTCTATTCCAAAAGCATGTGCTAGGCTTAGACCTTCAGTTCGCCCACAAAATGTCTCTTGGTCTCTAAATGATGTCCTCAAACTTGCCCCCGACATGGACAACGAATCCTGCTCCTATATCACTCTTCTTAGGAAGACTTTATTTCTAACAGCTTTGGCCTCGGGTGCTAGAATCTCAGAACTAGCAGCTCTCTCACGAAACTCAGAAAACATAGATTTCCTCCCTTCAGGTGAAGTACTTCTTTCTCCAGACTTATTCCTAGCTAAAAATGAAGACCCCCAAAATAGGTGGTCCCCTTGGAAGATTATTCCTCTTCTCCAAGATACTTCTCTATGTCCAGTCACTACTCTCAGGGCCTTTTTAGCCAGGACTGCTACCCGATCGTCTGGCCCCTTGTTTATCAGAGAACAAGGAGGTACCATTTCCATACAGGGTATTAGGCAACAGATCCTATACTTCATTAAACAAGCCAATTCGGGATCATTTCCCTATGCTCATGATATCCAGTCAGTAGCTACCTCCATCAATTATTTCCAAAATATGGATTTTGATGACCTTAAAAAGTACACGGGTTGGAAATCTCCTATGGTCTTCAAACGCTACTATCTAAAGAACTTACAGGCCCTTAAATACCCAACGGTTGCAGCTGGGAGCCGTATCTCTCCCCAGTGATCTCTTGTTCTTCCTTTCATCCATCTCTTTTCTTCTCCCTCCTACCCGCCACTCGCACCACGACGCCGCTTCCTTGTTGGTTCGTTGGTCCTAGTTTATTACATATTAGGTTAAGATGATTTTAACTTTTAATGTGTTTACCGTAATTTAGTGTTGGGATATTCTTAGCCATGTCAGTTTTGTTGCTTGTTGTGCTCTGATATTCGGAGGTTTCCTTGTTATCATGTTTGTTTAGCCTTATGCTCACTATGTCCTGTGACTAGTTTATGATTCATGCTTACCTACCTTAATATAATATATGGTTATCTTTACATGGTGTTTGTTCTCTCCCCTCATTACTATTTATTATTGGGTTTGGAAGGCATTCTCTGGTACATTTTCACCGGCCGCCACAGGTCGACCCAAAAAAGGGATTTTGAAGAAGGAAAAATCTATTTCTGGGGAGGGACCTGTGGAGCCCGGTGAAACCCTTCTCTATTTTTTTGCATGATCCCACCCTTTCCTTTCCAAGCCATTATGTCCAATACAGAAGGATGTTGTTCAGATGGCGCTCGCGTCGGGGCGTAGGTGGCGGGACTCTGGTAGATTGCCTGGTGCCTCTGTATCGGCCCATCCCTTTGACGAAGGAATTAACTAAATGGAAGATAGCCTGTGAATAGTGGCTTTCACGCGCCTTTGCTTTATACACGACACCCAGAAGGTGCTCGCGCGAGGGTAGTAACCTCTGCATTCCATGCTTTTATCTTTCTCTGGTATAATTGGAAGTTTTATCAGAAAAGGTATATTACGAGGACTCCTTTTCACCGGGCGCCACAGGTCTCTCCCCAGAAATAGATATTTCCTTCGTCAAAATCCCTTTATTGCTTTCATCAAAAAGCATGCTAATGGTCTGTTTTTGCCGGGAAAATCTCTTAGCATAGCTATAAAAGTACTTTGGATTTGATTTGACCTTCCCGACAGCTACCTCTTCTCTGAAGTGTCTCTCGTTGACAATTGCATCTCTGATGTCGTAGTGGGCAAGAGCATTCTTATTGTTAAGACGTTGGATGAGCTCTGAGGGAGTAGAAGGGTCCACGGTTGCCCTCTCTAACCTGTCTTGAAGTCTTCGCTTTTTGCGGGAGAGGCGACGCAATACGTGAGATCTCTGGCGATTAGGGGGGAGCTTGGGAGGACAGTGTTCCTGACATATATTAAGTAACATGTCCGTAAAGGTTTCCGGAAAGCAATCTATACCGTTAGATTCGAGAACATCATGCCAGTCTACAGCTTCAACTTTACTGCTGATGCTGGAAAAGACTGCTTTAGTAAAATCAAGTCCCCGGAACGAGGCGGCGTCAAACACTGGAGGAGCATTGACATTTGGCTGACATGGATTGTAGGATAGGTAAATCTCTATCAGATCATGATCAGACATTCTCGTAGGTTTCAAATCCACATGGGTCACAAGCGAGGCTGAGTTGGTGAGAAAGAGATCTAAAGTGTTGCCTTGACGTGTGGGTTGGAGGATGTATTGACTGAAAAGGTGGTTGTTCATAAACTTCTCTAAGAGATCAGTGGATGAGCTTGGTGGGCGTGCCAAGGGAGGATCCCAGGTAAAGTCTGGGAAGTTAAAATCGCCTAGAAAACAAATATCAAAGTCTTCTTTGCCTTCTGTGTAGTCATGTACCGCATTGAGACACGCCTGGAAATCTGCAAGAGGTGCTGATGGAGGTCTGTACAGAACACAGATAATCATCTTGGAAGGCTCCGATGTACACATAAGAAGCTGGCAAGAATCTTGGTCAAGCTTCTCCGTATTTGTGATTGGAAGATCACAGTGGGTATAAAGAATAACCCCGCCACCAACCCTAGTGCTACGGTCGCATCGATGAATATTGTAGTCTTCGATGCTGATTTGAGCGTCGTGAACATATGGTTTTAACCCCGACTCCGTGAGAGCTATAAATGGGAGACAGTTGGTCCTTGACTTCTGTCTGATGACATCTTCAAGGAAAGGTATCTTCCAGCTACACGCACTCCTCGCGTTGGGGTTCAGTCTACTTTCCTTTTTCCCCGCCACAGCTTTCTAAACTATTATTAGACCTAGGCAAGTCATCAGCTATTCGGTCATGAACATTCCACGATGAAATTGAGAGAGTTGGTTGAATCCTATTCCCACTCTAACATCTGAGGTTGAACTGCCGTGAATAAAAAGTCTCTTCTGCTTCTAGAGAAATCACGAATTGCTTTCTAAATGTCTAAGTAAATACAAAAGTAAAATCATATATAAGTACAGTAATTCTATGTTCTGTACCTCAGTGGTTTTATGCCATATATCTTATTTTCAGTAATTAGTAGTTCTGTAATCGAGCGATAGCATACATACATGCATACATACATACATACATACATACATACATACATACATACATATATACATGCATACAGACATACAAAGAGACAGAGTTATTTCCGTACCTCTTAAAAAATATTACCTGGTCACTAAAAACAAGTACAGGTACGCAAATTTCCGGGACGAAAAAGTCCGGGGACGCAATTGTCCGGGGACGCAATTGTCCGGGGACGCAATTGTCCGGGGACACAACTGTCCGGGACGCAAATGTCCAGTACACAATTGTCCTACCACCATGTATGTTTATATATATATATATATATATACTCATATATTATATATAAATATATATATATATATATATATATACACTGTATAAACATATAGATATATATGGATATATGTATATATATATATATATATATATATGTAGAGAGAGAGAGAGAGAGAGAGAGAGAGAGAGAGAGAGATAATTAAATTTACCATAACAGAAGCCAGACCTTCAAATTTCCCATTGAATATAAAACTCGATCTAAAACCAAAACAACATAAACCTAGAATTTAAACTTGAAAGCACGTATTTTCAAGTAATTGAAAACACTAACATATGTTACAATGGCGTTTAGAAGCAATCACAAATTGGAATCAGTAATATGCTCTATGAATAGTGAATATTAAATTTTGAAATTGATAATGACAATAACCAAAGGGGCACTTAGTAGAGCTTAGACCTCCACCGTGGCAGCTTATTTCTCGACCTTTGACTCAACCCTAAACTTGACCTTTAAGTTAAACATGTATTAGTTGGTGTGGATTTTCATACACTCAAATATGAACCAAGTTAGAAGTTTCTGTGACAACGATGTCCAAACTTAGGACTGCTTACGCGTATTGAACATTTTGCTTGACAGTGACCTTGACCTTTGACCTTGACCTTACAAAATTTAATCCTTTTCACTTTTTTACATAACAGTTAATCCCTTCAAGTTTGCTTACACTACGATTAAAATTGTGCTCAGGAAGCTGTTCACAAACAAACACACACACAAAGAGAAACAAGGGGTAAAACATAACCTCCTTCCAACTTCGTTGGCAATAATAATAATAATAATAATAATAATAATAATAATAATAATAATAATAATAATAATAATAATAATAATAATAATAATAATAATAATAATAATAAAAATAATATCTCAAAAGCATTGACTTATGTTTTGAATGTCCAATGGTCTTCCTACGTAGTTTAAAAAGAACTAATTTGAATAGCATTTTAAGCCAACAATACTCCCGTGTTGCAACCATATTGTGAAATATTGCCATTTTGCAAAGATAACCATTAAAAATTTCTCTAAAATATTTTCAGAGGAAAAACATCTCCACGAGTAGTTGCTAAATCTATCCACTCATGAACTTTTTACACGAGAGAGATTAGTTTACAAAACTTTCGACTGGGATCCACAAGGCACTACAAAAGTTAAAAGCCCCAGGTCTACATAGCTGAGGACTATGAAGCGTGAAGTGGGATGAATGGAGAAGTGTTGATGACGATGATGATGATAATGCTGAGTTTTATAAAGGAGAAATTAATAATACAAAATGAACAAATACTAAGAATAGCATCAATTTATCTCGTAAAAATGAAACGAAATATGTTTAATATTTATAAGAGCCTTTCTCCTTTCACAGTTCACAGAACTTTTCTCTTTCGTCAGAAATAACGAAGCTTATTAGAGGAAAAGTTGTGTGTAATCTTGAGGTTATTCTTGTCGTTATTTTTGCAGTTATTGTTGCTTTTGTTGCTTTTTAATCCCTTGGCCTTTTTTAGGTGGAGTTTGTTTACTCAAAAGATTTATATTTATAGTACATACTCATGTACATTTACATTTGCCTAAATTTATATTCATATGCACACAAACAAGAATATAGACAGTATATATATATATATATATATATACAGGGTGTCTCAAGAAAATGTACTCACTCTTAGAATTATGAGAAAACCTTTAATTATGGACATAGAGCGAAATGAAATAGCACCGAATACATGAGACAAATGTTCAAATTGATGACTAATATAAATGTACTGTCTTCTTTTGTGTTGCAGATATCCTGAATTACTGAAGCTATGGCAGGAAATCAACTTAGTTTCGAAGAAAGAAAGTTTGTCCTGAAGGGGCCCCATTGAATACCCTGCGCGTTCCCCAGACGTAACACCCATGGACTTTTTTTTATGGGGATACTTAGAAGACAACGTTTATGCCAACAAACCAAGGGCAATTGATGCATTGAAATTGGAAATTGAAAGACAATGTCGTGATATTCCTAATGACATGTTTCGCGACGTTTGCGAATCCCTTGCTGCGCGTTATCAGCGTTGTCTGGACAATAATGGTCATCAATTTGAACATTCACAAACATGATTCTTCAAACACATTTGTCTCATGTATTCGATGCTATTTCATTTCGCTCTATGTCCATAAATAAAGGTTTTCTCATAATTCTAAGAGTGAGTACATTTTTTGAGACACCCTGTATATATATATATATATATATGTGTGTGTGTATATATATATATATATATACCGTGCAGACGGATAATGAGATGTCTGCATATGGGTTTTCTTCATTCATTACAAAAGGTTCGTTCGTAAGTATACTATACACAGCTACCCTGTCAGGTGAGGGACTTGTCAACTCGAGCTCTCACCGGCAACTGAAAACTCCCTTCGTTACCAAAATGCAATCATTGCAAAACATGCTTGGACATGGGTTTTTGTGGAATACTCATGAATATTGAGTTCATTTATCTTGACTTAAACACACACATATATACAGGAATTAGGGCATTACTCCCCCCCAAGCTCCTCACTCCTGGAGGAGGTGCGGACTTGCCCTCACTAGTCTATGATATATGGAGGACACTAACCCGGAATAGGCATATGTATATAACAGAAATAACATAATATACAACATATGTATATATATATATATATATATATATATATATTATATATATATATATATAGAAATCACCCAAAAACAACACGTCTTCCACAAAAAGAAAATAAAAAATGAAATATTGGATGTAAAAGTCTACCACAAAACTATATAAATAATTCTACTCATTTCTTCTTAAGACCTCTGCAACCAAAACACAGAATACCTAAAGTGAAAAAAAATCATAATATCAGGTCTACATAACCTACATCTGGTTGCGGGCAATACGGGCTTCTTAAGCGGGACAGGGGTAGGAATAGATATTCCTTCATCCCTTGATTTTACTTGTCCGGATTTACAGCACAATTCGCAACACAACTCACTACCACCGTTTCACCATTTATTTAAATCACTACAACACTTGCACTTGTAACTTTCAACCGGTGGCCATTAGCCGTTTTCCCGAGAAAATCCTTCATCTTCCCGCCTTTCTCTTATAACATCAAGTATAAGGTATTCACATCTACACATTCTCTAACGCTGCCTATCCTCAAGGCTGAACTTTAATCCGGCAGCCACTTGCCATTCGGGAACCCCCGGCCCCAGCAACCAGGAATCATATAAATACATGAATAATACAACATCTGCCTGACGGATCTCACTTGACCTATTTAACCTCTGATTGTGTTCAGGTTCACTCAGCAATATTATACGTATTTCCACACTCAGCAAAATTACCACAACATTTTACGTATAAATTTAGCATCATCACAAAAGAACACATTGTTATCATCAAGTTAATGTAAAACACGTCATAAGAAGAAATGAGGTCTGTTCAAATAACGATAACAGCAAAGGAAAAAAAAAATCTACTCATCGACTCGAGGGATGTCACGTATGCAGGGGTATAAGGAGGAACACTTTTGATAACTACCTCTTCAGGTACCATATTTATGAGTGCTTGATGATGTTCAAACACTGCACCATTAACAATACTTTGTATCACAATTGTGTTAGACTTAACCATCTTTACTCGGTACGGACCCAAATACGCTGGCTATGGTTTGTGTTTCCTAGGTTGTAATCGTTTCAAATAAACACGATCGCCCATCAATACTTTTACCGGTGCGGTTTTGAACCGACCATCATACCTTGAGTTGTGATTTTCATTAGCTCTTTTCAAAAACCTTTCAGTGGTGTTCATTACTCTCCTCAATAGATTAATAAATAGACAGTATTGATCAGTAGAATAATTGGTCAATTGTTGCGAATTAATGAGTACCGTGTATGGTAACACAGGATCCTGTCCATACACTAAAAAGAAAGGAGTGTCCCAGAGCGAAGCATTATATGCAATGTTCAAAGCCAGCTCAGCTGTAGGAAGCATGGCGTGCCAATGAAGATGGTCATCAGCCACTAAGTCACGTAATATTCGCACTACTTCCCTATTATGCGATTCCACTAAACGATTTGCTGAAGGCCTATATGCGGTCACTGAAATGGGTTCAATTTTCATCAAGTCCGTGACCGATTTCACCATCATCCCTTATCAAAATTTTCGGGCAACCAAACCTAGCAATAAAAGAGCACAAGGCCTGGGCTAATGAATATGCAGATTTATCCAACATTGCGTAAGTATGAGTGTAACGAGTAGATGTATCTACAAATACCCATAAATACTTATGTTGTGTTAGCCCAGTAGGAAATCATCCATATGCACTATAAAATTTAATGGGAACCACAGGCCACTTTCTGGCTTCCAGTTCAGTGTTTTTATGTTCTTTGAAACAGTTACAAGCATGACCTCCTTTTATATAATTCTCTATAGACTTTTTCATTCCTAACCAAAAGAAGGATTCACGTGCTCTCCTTAATGTTCTATCATTCCCTAAATGCCCTGCATACGGACTTGCATGTACAATATGGATGGCTCGTTTAATTAAAGAGGGAGGAAGAACTACCCATGAACAAAATTCCCGTCCCCTCTTCCCGTAAGCATAATATTAGACAGTATTTTCAATAAAAAATTTCTCACGAGGCACATTCAGAAATGACGGATAACTCTCCGATTCCCCTTTAATCACTGCTCGCACTCTTTCCATCCATTCCTCTTTTTTCTGTCCCTTTCAGACTTCTTTTATGTCCCAATCTCTCAAGTCAATCAAACCTGCATCATCAGGGCATTCATTCTGGACACCCCTGTTCATGTCCTCGGTCACCCAGATATATTCATCTTCATCGCTTGTCTCTCTCTCTCCGTCTACTGGATGCGCATCGCGAGAACTCTCATCCCGTTCTCTATTTTCTCTATTATGATGGGGGTCTTCACTATTTTGGTTACGTTCTTTGTTCCTCTTTTGTGTCCTAGTTGCTACTCCTATTACTTCACCCCTAGAGAGAGCATCAGCTACCTTGTTAGCTTTACCTTCTATGTGGTGAAAACCCTTCATATTAAACTCTAACAATCTCTCAATCCATCTCGCTTGACGAGAGGTCAAATCCTTTTTATAATACAAATCACGTAAGGGGCGATAATCACTTTGCAACTCAATCGACTGACCTAATAAACAGAACCGATGCCTCTCTAGAACCCAAAGAATAGCCAAAGCCTCTCGATTGAATGTACTATAATTCTTTTCTGCCCCCTTTAACGAGCGGGAAGCAAAACAAATGGGCCTCTCTCTGCCTTTATTATCTCATTGAGAAACTACGCCACCAATAGCTACGCTACTCGCATCTGTTGTCACTAAAAAAGGGCAATCAAATCTAAGATATACGAGTAATTCATTGTTAGTTAAGGTAGCTTTCAAAGGGTTAAAGGCCCTTTTTGTCCCCTCCCCAATTTATTACTTTTTGTTTCTTTAAAGCATCTAAAGGTCTCGCTATCTCTCCAAAACTTCTTATGAATTTTTGGTAATAACCAGCAAGCTCAAGGAGCCCAGCTACTTCCTTAGAGTTACGTGGCCTGGGGAAATCTCTAATAGCTTTTACTTTACTGGGGCAGGGTTGGATACCTTCTGGGGTTATTACGTGACCTAAAAATTCAACCTGTTTACAGAAAAATTTGCACTTTGACAAATTTATTTTCATACCATTATTTCGCAATGCTTCTGAAACTTTACGAATATTATCATCATGTTCTTCGGCCATTTTCCTTGTAATTATGATATCATCTAAATAAACAAGAACATTATGGCCAATTAAGGGTGACAAAACCGCTATCATTACTCTAGAAAAATGACTTGGAGCATTTTTAACACCGGAAAGAGGAAATTAAACTGAAATAATTGACCATTAGCTATAAATGCCATTTTACATTTACTGTCTTCTTAAATGGGTATTTGATAATATCCAGATTTTAAATCAACAGTTGTAAAGTATTTGCTATCCCGTACTTTCACAAGTAATTCTTCGATCGAGGGCAATGAAAATGCATTATCCTTAGTGACTGCATTCAATTTCCTATACTCAACACACAATCTTACCAAGCCATCCTTTTTCCTAACAGCTACAATTAGAGAAGCCCACGAGGATTCGCTCTCCTCGATTATCCCTTGTTCGCTTATTTTATTAATTTCCTTTTCTATCTCTCCCTGGAAATGAATGGGTACCTTATAAGGCCTTGACCTGATCGGGTCCACCTACCCAGTTTCAATGCTAAAGGGATATCGATCAATCCCCCCGGGTGGCTCATCTCCAATTGCAATTACTGTACATCGGAATAATTATTGACAATGTCACTAAATACAGACTGATATTCTGACCGACATAATTTTCGCGCTTGCATAATCAAATTCTGAGTGCGTTCGTCTGTGCGGGCAATTTCACATAACTCTTATTCACACACAAAATCACTTCCTAAAACAACTCTGTTATTCGACAAATTAACTATCGTTATATCATCCCTGTTCTCTTTAATTTCTGTCAAGCCCTCTAATATCATATAGGCCCAATTGTCAAAAGGTTTAACAACTACCTTTGATCCTTCCGCAAGAGGACGACACAGGGTCACAGATATGCTGGTACGTGTCTGGGGCCACAACACTTCTCTCTCAGGTACAGCTGTTACCCTACTTAAATGTCTCTCCAAGCTAACACACGCACTTACTGTCTCATGGCTTTCTATTAG
>NC_090743.1:44315105-44322605 GCF_036898095.1 Palaemon carinicauda
TTGTAACTTTTATATATCAAAGAAATAAATCTAGAAAATAAATAAAAGACAAAAGAATTACATGGTGATAAATAATCAGGAAACTCGGTGGATTACACGACGTAAAACACTGAGGAAAAAGAACAGAAAAAAATTTATAAGCTCAAATAAAAAAGAAATTGTCTTAAGGCATTAAGGTAGGGGGGAGGGGGTAACTGGGTAGATAGGCACGGATGGTAAACCGGAAAGGAAAAGGAAGGGGAGAGCAACAGGAAGGAAGGAGGAAATGATTTGAGAGAGAGAGAGAGAGAGAGAGAGAGAGAGAGAGAGAGAGAGAGAGAGAGAGAGAGAGACCCTGCTAGATGGATTACGAAAAGAGGAAACACAACCGTGTATATATATATATATATATATATATATATATATATATATATATATATATATATATATATATATATATATATATATATATATATATATATATATATATATATATATATATATATATATGTGTGTGTGTGTGTGTGTGTGTGTGTCCATATCTTACTTGAGATCGAACCCTAGCACCTTCTAATGAAAGGCCAGGTCGGTTCCAACCATGCCACCAGAGGCTCAAAAGAAGTCAGGACCTACATCTTTTGAGCTTCTGTGGGCTTGGTTGGAAGCGACCTAGCCTTTCATTAAAAGGGGCTAAGGTTCGATCCCAAGTATGAGGTAGAAATTTATTTCTATTTGAGTACGATATTGTGTTGATATTTAACCATATATCCATATATATATATATATATATATATATATATATATATATATATATATATATATATATATATATATATATATATATATATATATATATATATATATATATATATATATATATATATATATATATATATAATTACTATACACTATCACCTTAGAGACGTGAAACAAAATTAGGTGAATTAACCTATTAGCATAGTAAAATTAAATATCATTATTATTATTCCTACTACTACTACTACTTCTCGATAATAGCCGCATGATATCTTCTTTCTTTCAACGCTCCTTTATGAATAGGAGATGTCCATAGAATAACAGGCTTTGTTTGTTTATTGTTACATTGGTAAAAAATTTCATACAATTTTGAAATTTATTTAGGAAATTCATGTCTCAATAGAAACATTGCACAGATGTTGTTGTTGTTGCTATTGTTGTTATTGTTGTTGTTGTTTAGGCCACTTATGAATGGCAGAGGCAATGGACAGTAACATTGCCCTCGCAATGAGGACAATGTCCTAGACAATGACAATTTATACAAATGATCAGTGCCTAGGCTAGGAACTAGGAAAGCTAGGCAATGGCTGCTGATGAATCAGCAGTCAGACCTATAGGCTCCCCAAAACTCCCGATCCTTAGCTCACATGGAAGGTGAGGTTGCAGCGACCAAAGGAACTAACCAGTTTGAGTGGGACTGGATCCCTAGTCTGGCGATCACCAGTCAGGGATATTTACCAAATTGGCCACCACAACCCAGATGTTATTGTTGTTTTTGTAGTTGTTATTATTACGGTATGTTAGAATTTTCTTAAAAGAGTAAAATGTATCTGGAAATAATAATAACAATATGAAAATAGATTTATGCATTATTCTGATGGTACAAAGATTATTACTAGATAGATCCAGTGATGTATAAAATTAATAAAAATCTAAGGGAATACAATAATACCATCACTATTTCCTTAATATTTGATTCCTAAGAGAGAGAGAGAGAGAGAGAGAGAGAGAGAGAGAGAGAGAGAGAGAGGAGAGAGAGAGAGAGAGAGAGAGAGAGAGAGAGAGAACCTGGAATTCATAGGGAATGTGCCTCTATATTAACTTCATTATTAATCATATTATGCTTATTCCCACAAAAAAACTACGATGGATCGACATCCGATATATTTCCATCCAATCAGTCTTATTTGCATAATATAAGGATGTAATTCTATTTTAAAGATGCGTGATTTGACATTAATATTACCCAGTTAACATTTGCTTAATTACTATAAGTGGTCATAATTGATGGGAATACTTAAGCACACACACATACACATACAGAAATAAATACATGTAATACATACATATATATCCATCTATCTATCTGTCTATCTATCGATATATATATATATATATATATATATATATATATATATATATATATATACATATAACTACAAAAGCAACAACAAATGCCAACGTTTTTAGTCCACTGTAGGACAAATGTCTTTATTCATGTCTTGGGTTTGCCCAGTTTTCATCACCATGCTCGCCAACTGTGGATTGGTGTTGGTGGGAGACTTTTGTCTAATAGCTTACATCAAACCAACGTAATATGGGTGGCCCTGGCTAGTAACAGTTTTGCTGATCATGGCGATACACAACCCCTTTCACCACATCAAGGTACCGTCCCTCAGAAAGGCATTTACATATATATATATATATATATATATATATATATATATATATATATATATATATATATATATATATATAAACTAAATATGCATATGAAAAAACCATTCTGTGAACAAATTGTGTTCCATTTTAATTGTTGCATTTCTTCTCACTTCAGGTTTAAGTGTTTAAAGGCAGCTCTTAAATGGCAGAGGCAAGGGACAGTGACATTAAACTAGCAAGCAGGACAATGCCATGGAGACACCATATATTATATGATCAGCACCCAAGCCTCCTCTCCACCCAAGCTAAGACCCGAAAGGACCAGGTAATGTCTGCTGATGACTAAGCAGCTAGACAGATACGCTCCCCATACCCTCCATCCTCAGCTCACAAGGATGGTAAGGTTGTAGACACTTGTCATGTAAAGGAAAATATTTCATACTGAATAAGGTGATATGTGTATTTGATCAAATATTTTATGAGTTTTATTCGTTAGTTAAACGATAGAGAGACATTGAAATAAAGAGAGAGAGAGAGAGAGAGAGAGAGAGAGAGATAGAGAGAGAGAGAGAGAGAGAGAGAGAGAGAGAGAGAGAGAGAGAGAGAGAGAGAGAGAGAGAGAGGAGAAAAAAGAAATTGAAGCGAGAGGGTACTCGGGAGGCACTGTTTGTGAAAAGTGCTGACATAAGCGATAAATTGGCCAAAACAACGCAAATGGAATGCGAGACGGTTAGCTTGCCGAGAAACAGGAAGTGACATATGTATGACGTTACCATTACGTCAGAAGAAGGGACCAACAGAACACAAGAAAAGTCACATGACGTGACGCAATTACAACGCCCTTGTTCTGGGATACTTAAGCAACAAACGCATCGAGGAAGCAGCTCTTTCCTACAAGTAACCACGATAAGCGGTTGTCCCTTCTCCCTCTCCCCCCGTCATGGGGGAGGCCTTACCTCTGGTGCACAGTTGGCCTGCACTAACGAAACGTCAAGTTAACAACAAGATATTCACAAAGACGGACAACGAAGGGACCGAGTTCCCTAACTGCCAACAAATTACCTTTCAACAGGGAGGTAGAAGATTATCTTCGATGAAGGAGAAATTACCAAGAAGCGTGTCAGTGAGACGACACAGCTATGAAGAAGCGATCCCAAAACGCCCAAATAGGATTCACGGATTTCGCATCCAGAACGCTGAAGTGGTAGCAGAAGTCTACGGTTGCAGCCTCCAATCTTCAAGAATTTATATTGTTCCAGTCTGTATTTAAACAAATTATTCCACGTAGAAGAATACTGTAAAACAAATGTACACAGTTCAAGAAGTAAAGTTAAGGAACTATACGGCATTTTACCATCACCCACTTTCCTGAGGGTCTAGATATAATAATTTTATTGCACTGAAAGGATTGAAGAGATACATTTATTTAGTTAAAATAATATTAAAGTGGTGCTTAATGAAAGAAAAAGAAAATGTACAACAATGCATCACACACTAAAGGAGCTAACAAGTTTGAGCGGGACTCGAATCCCTGTCTGGCGCTCACCAATCAGGGACGTTGCTACATTGGCTACCATAAGAAACATTTTGACAATGCAAAAATACTAGACTGTCCTCATTAACATGACCCTATATCCACTGACCTAAGGATAAATTCATAATATTTGCAGATGCATTAGAATTACTATTAAACTGGCAAGATTGCATACAACATCTCAACTCGTTCAATACCGTCCTTTTTACATAGCCTCTGTACGATACTATTATGGACTAGAAAATTACTTAATGAAAAAATATGCAGCTATATTTAGAATTTGGCGTTCCTGCAAGTAAATCTTCAAAGGAAGTTTTGAAGAATAATTCAATTTCACTAATGCACCAGTCTCATTACGCAGTGCATATTATATTTTTTTCATTATTCGTGTTTTGGGGGATGTGATATGTCCAGTAAGCCACAGTAAAGAAAAAAGTACTTCACTATACTCAGGTCACTCGTCTAGACATGGTCTCATGAGTATGATATCATATATATCCTCTTTAAGAAATATATAGCTCCTCTGAGAAGGAGAGAGAGAGAGAGAGAGAGAGAGAGAGAGAGAGAGAGAGAGAGAGAGAGAGAGAGAGAGAGAGATAAGATTCCAAAAAGAAAACATCACAACGAAAGAGATTATTAAAAAACATTTTTTTTTTTTAAGTTCTTTCTAACGAGTAGCTTTCTCTTGAAATAAATTTCAAGCTTTTCATGACCACTATTCTTCCTTACAGTGGTGTAGCTGATGGGGAAACGTAGTAGGGAGGGACTCTTTCTGAAAGTTCCCCTAGGCCTCTAAAAGAGGAGGGCCTCTAAGAGTGGAGTGCCTCCAGGAGTGAAGAGCCTCCAAGAGTGGAGGGACTCCAAGAGTGGAGGGCGTCGAAAAGTGGAGACCCTCCAAGAGTGGAGAGCCTCCAAGAGTGGAGAGCCTCAAAGAGTGGAAAGTCTCCAAGAGTGGAGAGCCTCCAAGAGTGGAGAGCCTCAAAGAGTGGAGAGCCTCCAAGAGTGGAGGGACTCCAAGAGTGGAGGGCGTCGAAAAGTGGAGAGCCTCCAAGAGTTTGGAGAGCCTCAAAGAGTGGAAAGTCTCCAAGAGTGGAGAGCCTCCAAGAGTGGAGAGCCTCAAAGAGTGGAGGGCCTAAAAAAGTGGAGAGCCTCCAAGCATTTGGAAAGCCTCCAAGAGTGGAAAGCCTCCAAGAGTAGAGAGCCTCCAAGAGTGGAAAGGCCTCTAAGTGTGGAGGGCCCCAAAGAGTGGAGAACCTCCAAGAGCGGAGGGCCTTCAAGAGCGGAGAGTCTCCAAGAGTTGAGAGCCTCCAAAATGGAGGGCCCTCTAGAGTGGAGAGCCTCCAAGAGTGGAGGGCCTCCAAGAATGGAGAGCCTCCTAGAGGGGAGGGCCTACAAGAGTTGAGGGCCTACAAGAGTTGAGGGCTTACAAGAGTTGGGGGCCTCCAAGAGTGGAGAGCCTCCAAGAGTATAGGGCCTCTAAGAGTGGAGGGCCTCCAAGAGTGGGGAGCCTCCAAGAGTGAAGAACCTCCAAGAGTGGAGAGCCTCCAAGAGTGGAGGGCCCCCCAGAGTGGAGGGCGTCGAAAGCATGGTCAGAACATAAAAATATATAAGTAAATAGCAGTTTATTTTCAAGAGTCTCAATAATACGAGCCTCAACTGCATCTTTTAAAGTGTAAAACTGGTCCTAAAAGTTATTTTTGTCATCAGTGCCCTTTCCCCTCCAGTTAATCGCCTCTCCTCAGAGTATAGGGGACAGGGGCCTCTTTACTAACTAAGACCGCCCCCCAGGCCTCTTTATCTGATGGAAAACATCCAATATTGAATAGAAAAAAAACCGTAAATTATCTATTCCCTTTCATATTTAGAAAAGGCTAGTATCTTGAACATGATCACCTCCGCCAGCGATGTTGGAAGGAGGTTATGTTTTCGCCCCTGTTTGTGTCTTTACCATTTGTGTGTCTTTGTAATTTGTGTGTGTATGTTTGTTTATGAACAGCTTCCTGGCACAACTTTTAATCGTAAAGTAATGAAACTTGCACGGAATATCTGATATGTAAAATGCTGGAAATTTTTAAACTTGGGAAGGCCCAGATTCAAGGTCAAGGTCACGGTCAAAGAAAATGTCCAATTCACGTAATCAGCCGTAAGTTTGGACATCGTTGTCAGAGACTTCAAACTTAGTTCATATATTAGTGTATGAAAATCCACAACAATTAATACATGTTAAGGTCAAAGGTCAAGGTCAAGGTCGAGCAAAAGGTCAAAAAATAAGCTGCCACGGAGGAGTTCTGCGCTCTACTGAGTGCCACTCTTGTTCTCCTCTGTTTCACATATACGAAAGTTTGTAAGAAATACGTTTTAGATATTTGAATTCAGATTTGAATTCATAATTAACTGTTTTTGAAAATTATTTGTTCCATTCACATGTTTCTGAGGGATGGGGAAAATGCATCGCTAAAATAAAAAGACATATTTGTATTGATTGCTTACTTAAGAAAACATCTATGGTATGAAGTGATATTATACTACTCAATACTACACAGTATTCTAGAAGTTTTATTCCAGCTGTGATCAAGTTGTGGAATGATCTCCCTAATCGGGTAGTTGAATCGGTAGAATTCCAAAAGTTCAAACTTGCTGCAAATGTTTTTCTGTACAACAGGCTGACATAAGTCTCTTTTTATAGTTTATATATGAAATAATAATAATAATAATAATAATAATAATAATAATAATAATAATAATAATAATAATAATAATAATAATAATAACAATAATAATAATAATAATAATAATAATAATAATAATAATAAAAATAAATAACAAAATATACTGATGATGATGATGCTAGAATAGAATTAATGAACAACATGAACGAATACTTAATGAAAAAAAGATGAATGAAGAAAAATGAAGATAATGATGATAGAAATGATAAAACAAAAGAAGGAATTGGATGAGAATTAATCTCAAGGAATATCAAAGTCAAAAATATATAAATCAAAGGTTTCACTAGAAAAGGAAAAGAAAATGAGGAAGAAACAAAATAATAAAAATGATTTAATTGATATGTGATTAGGTAGAAATCTCAAAGAATATCAAAATCGAAAATATATTAAACATCGGTTTAAAAAAAAAAAAAAAAAAAAAAAAAAAAAAAAAAAAAAAAAAAAAAAAAAAAAAAAAAAAAACAGGACTACGCTAAAAGATTTATTTCTAAAGTGACAAAAGGAGAGTTTTAGAATGCTGATAAAAGAATATTATCAAAAGTCTAAAATATACGAAACATCAATTTAAACTAAATACAGGCCCACGTTAGAAGATTTATTTCTATAATGGGAATAAAAGAGTTTTAGAAGCCGAATAAAAAAATACCGTCTAAGTCCAAAATATATGAAACATCGGGTTAAACTGCAAGAAGGACTACGTTAAAAGATTTATTTCTAAAACAGAGAATACAAGTTTTAGAAGGCAAATAATCCTATCAAATTCCAAAATATATAAAACATCAATTCAAGGTAAAAAGAAGGCATACGTTAAAAGAAATCCTTCTAAAAATAAGAAATAGT
>NC_090743.1:44325105-44330105 GCF_036898095.1 Palaemon carinicauda
ATACGGGCCTTCATTTTCTTCTTTATCTATCGATATGTCCATCTCATTTACGGACCTAATCAAATAATTACACTAAAAAACAATCTTCAATATCCTATAAATAAAAAAATAAAGACATCCTTCAATAACCAGACCTTTGCTTCCCCCTGTCAATCAATTAACCTTTCATCTTTGATGTATGAGAGAGAGAGAGAGAGAGAGAGAGAGAGAGAGAGAGAGAGGAGAGAGAGAGAGAGAGAGAGAGAGCTGTTGTTATTAATACCTTTATCATCTTGAACCCTATTCACCAACTCTCAAATTCAATTAAAGGTATAATTAACAAGTTTAATTAATGTGAGGGTGGGGTTTAATGAGTCTCACCTAATTATCATGTTGAAAATTAGCATTAATGATTATCTACCCTATGAATTGATTATATTGGAGTATTTGTGTATACACACATAAGCATACAATTATACACATGTGCTATGTATGCATGTATGTATCTATGTATATATATATATATATATATATATATATATATATATATATATATATATATATATATATATATATATATATATGCATATATATACATATATATATATATATATATATATATACAGTTTATACGTATACAAATATATATATATATATATATATATATATATATATATATATATATATATATATAGCTATATATAAAAAAATTCACTCTTTTATTACATTTAGTAAATAAGAACTGAATAACAAAATCAGTAATAAGATCTTTCTATCTCTCACCACACGAATAATTTCAAGGACACAGATGTCAAAAAGTTCTCTCCATATACCTTGAACCACGTCCATAACATTTATTCAAATACTCTAGAAAAATTCCATGTAAAATTCTTACTGTGTCTCTAGAGAATGCCACAGGTATCCATAACTCAAAGTATCAAAAGTAACGTCCATCACTTTTGAGAAAGTAACAAGTCCACGTAACGGCATTGAAACGTTTTGTGTGAGGGAAATGTGAATAATCGATGAGCGAAAGAGAGGGATTGAGATGGACACAATAGAATCAGATTCCAACGGCGCATCGTTTTTCGTTCGTCTTTTGTTCCTGGAATTTACATTTCAGATCGTGATCAGACGAAAATCGACAGTATTTCGTTATTTATGAAAGTGTTCTTGCTGGTTATTTAAAAACGTCGTCGGCGTTTTTCCATTATATATTACCGATACAGGTTTGCCTGTTGTACAGGCAAGAAGTATTTCCTGAATAATAAAATGAGTTAAAAGACGATTCATTGATTCAACAGAACGTGAATTCAATTTAAAAACAATTTTTCATGAATTTTTTACAACGTCTCGTAAGCGTCGAATCCTATATTTAAACAGGTCTCAATTCTACAACGGGATCAAGTCGCCATCCCGTCAGCATTGACTCCTCTATTTAAACAGGTATCAATTCTACAAGGGGATCAGGTCGCCATCCCGTCAGCGTTGACTCCTCTATTTAAACAGGTATAAATTCTACAAAGGGATCAGGTCGCTCTCCAGTCAGCCTTGACTCTTATATTCAAACAGGTATCAATTCTACAAGGGGATCAGGTCGCTATCCCGTCAGCGTTGACTCCTCTATTTAAACAGGTATCAATTCTACAAGGGGATCAGGTCGCCATCCCGTCAGCGTTGACTCCTCTATTTAAACAGGTATAAATTCTACAAAGGGATCAGGTCGCTATCCCGTCAGCGTTGACTCCTCTATTTAAACAGGTATCAATTCTACAAGGGGATCAGGTCGCTATCCCGTCAGCGTTTACTCCTCTATTTAAATAGGGATTAATTCTACACGGGGATCAGGTCGCCATCCCGTTAGTGTTGACTCCTATATTTAAACAGGTATCAATTCTACAAGGGGATCAGGTCGCCATCCCGTCAGCATTGACTCCTCTATTTAAACAGGTATAAATTTACAAAGGGATCAGGTCGCTATCCAGTCAGCCTTGACTCCTATATTCAAACAAGTATCAATTCTACAAGGGGATCAGGTCGCCATCCCGTCAGCGTTGACTCCTCTATTTAAACAGGTATAAATTCTACAAAGGGATCAGGTCGCTATCCCGTCAGCATTGACTCTTCTATTTAAACAGGTATCAATTCTACAAGGGGATCAGGTCGCTATCCCGTCAGCGTTGACTCCTCTATTTAAATAGGGATTAATTCTACACGGGGATCAGGTCGCCATCCCGTTAGTGTTGACTCCTATATTTAAACAGGTATCAATTCTACAAGGGGATCAGGTCACCATCCCGTCAGCGTTGAATCCTATATTTAAACATGTATTAATTCTACAAGGGGATCAAGTCGCCATCCCGTCAGCGTTGACTCCTCTATTTAAACAGGTATCAATTCTACAAGGGGATCAGGTCACCATTACGTCAGCGTTGACTCCTCTATTTAAACAGGTATCAATTCTACAAGGGGATCAGGTCGCCATCCCGTCAGCGTTGACTCCTCTATTTAAACAGGTATCAATTCTACAAGGGGATCAGGTCACCATCCCGTCAGCGTTGACTCCTATATTTACACAGGTATTAATTCTAAAAGGGGATCAGATCTTTGACCTGTCGGCGTAAAAAGTCCCCTATTTAAACTGGTATCAATTCTACATGGGGATATAGTCGCCTACCCGTCGAAGTCTGAATAAAGTGAAACGACGAAGTCACCAAATATGATTTGTTAAATGAAAATATGTAAAAAATAGTTTAAACTTGTTGGGGCTATGACACCTACCTTGCAGAGATGCCTACATATTTGATAGGATACGCTTACAAAGAAGCAACGAGCAATTGATTCTATTGCTTTATATTTTAAACAAGGTATCTTCTCCCTTGTCCAGCAAAAGAGTAAAAACCCGTATACAATAGGTGAAGGTGGAATAGAGAGAGAGAGAGAGAGAGAGAGAGAGAGAGAGAGAGAGAGAGAGAGAGAGAGAGAGAGAGAGAGAGAGAGAGAGAGAGAGTTTGTATAATAGCTCTCAAGGATAATCGTATCAAATCAGCTCTGATATTACTTAACTTTTGCTTCGAGACTTTAGGAGTAATTTCACCCAAGAATAGATCGATCTGAGCTATTAGGAATAATTAGGCATCATTATGCCACAAAGTGAATGGAAACTAGGTCATTTGGGAACCACCACTAAATGAATCGAACAATTATTGGTCACTAATTACTCCCTAATCACACGTTGATTCTGATGAATAAACCGCTGGAACAGGAGAACTACTTGCTAATGATTTGTAGAATCTGATGGAAGATTTCTGGAACAGGAGAATTACTTGCTAAAGATTTGTAAAATCTGATAAATGAGTTTCTGGAAAAGGAAAATTACGTGCTAATTATTTTTAGAATCTGATGAATGATTTTCAGGAAAAGGAGAATTACTTGCTAATGACTTATAGAATCTGATAAATGAGTTTCTGGAAAAGGAAAATTACGTGCTAATTATTTTTAGAATCTGATGAATGATTTTCAGGAAAAGGAGAATTACTTGCTAATGATTTGTAGAATCTGATGAAGGATTTTCTGGAAAAGGAGAATTATTTGCTAATGATTTGTAGAATCTGATGAATGAGTTTCTGGAAAAGGAGAATTACTTGCTAATGATTTGTAGAATCTGATGAATGAGTTTCTGGAAAAGGAGAATTACTTGCTAATGATTTGTAGAATCTGATGAATGAGTTTCTGGAAAAGGAGAATTACTTGCTAATGACTTATAGAATCTGATGAATGATTTTCTGGAAAAGGAGAATTACTTGCTAATGACTTATAGAATCTGATGAATGATTTTCTGGAAAAGGAGAATTACTTGCTAATGATTTGTAGAATCTGATGAAGGATTTTCTGGAAAAGGAGAATTATTTGCTAATGATTTGTAGAATCTGATGAATGAGTTTCTGGAAAAGGAGAATTACTTGCTAATGATTTGTAGAATCTGATGAATGGGTTTCTGGAAAAGGAGAATTACTTGCTAATGACTTATAGAATCTGATGAATGATTTTCTGGAAAAGGAGAATTACTTGCTAATGATTTGTAGAATCTAATGAAGGGTTTTCTAGAAAAGGAGAATTACTTGCTAATGATTTGTAGAATCTGATGAATGAGTTTCTGGAAAAGGAGAATTACTTGCTAATGACTTATAGAATCTGATGAATGATTTTCTGGAAAAGGAGAATTTCTTGCTAATGATTTGTAGAATCTGATGAAGGATTTTCTAGAAAAGTAAAATTACTTGCTAATGATTTGTAGAATCTGATGAATGAGTTTCTGGAAAAGGAGAATTACTTGCTAATAACTTATAGAATCTGATGAATAATTTTCTGGAACAGGAGAATTACTTGCTAATGAGTTGTAGAATCTGATGAATGATTTTCTGGAAAAGGACAATTACTTGCTAATGATTTGTAGAATCTGATGAATGATTATCTGGAACAGGAGAATTATTTGCTAATGGTTTTTAGAATCTGATGAATGATTTTCTGGAACAGGAGAATTACGTGCTAATTATTTTTAGAATCTGATGATTGATTTTCTGGAACAGGAGAATTATGTGCTAATTGTTTATAGAATCTGATGAATGATTTTCAGGAAAAGGAGAATTACTTGCTAATGATTTGTAGAATCTGATGAATGATTTTCTGGAACAGGAGAATTATTTGCTAATGGTTTTTAGAATCTGATGAATGATTTTCTGGAACAGGAGAATTACGTGCTAATTATTTATTGAATCTGATGAATGATTTTCAGGAAAAGGAGAATTACTTGCTAATGACTTATAGAATCTGATGAATGATTTTCTGGAACAGGAGAATTATTTGCTAATGGTTTTTAGAATCTGATGAAGGATTTTCTGGAAAAGGTGAATTACGTGCTAATTACTTTTAGAATCTGATGATTGATTTTCAGGAAAAGGAGAATTACCTGCTAATTGTTTGTAGAAACTGATGAATTATGTTCTGGAACAGGAAAATTA
>NC_090743.1:44335105-44337605 GCF_036898095.1 Palaemon carinicauda
TATATATATATATATATATATATATATATATATATATATATATATATATATATATATATACGTATTATTATATGTGTGTATACATTACCAAACAAGGAATTATCAACTTAGGTATTTCAACAAATAATGACAGTGATTGACAAGCAGTGCATCATTTTACCCTTATAAATAAATTTCACATCGATCTGGATCGAAGTAAGATAAGTGGATATAATTCTGAATCCAAATAATATTCAAGCAATTAACAATTTAATCTGCAAACTGATAATCTAGGAAACTAAACATGCTTTTAAAGGTAAAGGTGTCTGGTTTGTTTCAGTTCCATTTTCACCAGAATAGATGCTCACCAGAACGTCAGTCGGGCAAGTCCAACTCACCCACTGTGGTGCCCAACCACAGCAGTGGCCTCCCCAGTAAACAGCTTAAACTTCCGGTTCCAGGGGGCGGTTCGATCTGCTGCCATGCGAATGCTTGGCGAATCCGTTACCACTGTACTGGCCAGAAGGCCAAATTTGATTTAGAACAGAGAGAGAGAGAGAGAGAGAGAGAGAGAGAGAGAGAGAGAGAGAGAGAGAGAGAGAGAGAGAGAGAGAGAGAGAGAGAGAGAGAGAAAATAATCATGGAGGGTAACTAACTGTATGTCTCCTATATGAAAATGATATTCACTTAAGTAAATGTATACATACATATATGTATGTGTTTGTATATGAATTAACTTACCAACAAACTTCATTTTCCAGCAGACAGAATGGCAAGCGTCCAACCAAGTATCCTGTGAAGAAAAAACTCAGTATTAGAATCAAAATATCAAAGCATGGAAAATAGACCGAGGAGACATCAGTAATATTGAAAACAGTTAACATAGGATTTGGTAAAAAAATAAGACAATGGAATAATTATAGAGTTTACGTCTTCTTTGAATGAACATTAAATATAAATTTATAAGGCCAAAATTCTCATTGTCATTTATTTTATAAACAGAATTATGCAAATATAGATCAAGTTTCCGCTACCTACAAAGGTGTATAGATTATTAGTAGTAATATCGTTACTTTTATTATTATTATTATTATTATTATTATTATTATTATTATTATTATTATTATTATTATTATTATTATTATTATTATTAAAACAAGGAAAGCAGCTAAGTGCCAAACATAAATAAAGTGAAGAAAAACTTTGCAAATACAGAACAAATAATAACGTTGAAAAAAAAAATGGCCTTTCAAACGAAGAAGGCCAAATAAAAAAAAAGAAAAAAAGAAGAAGAAATTAGCTGGAAATATAGAAACCAATTAAACTCATTTAAGAAGTTTTTAATGAGACGGGACTTCTTGATCCCTTCACATTAAGGAAGTTAGACTTGTCCTCTAGAATATTGAAGAACTTCAGGAAAACTTCGAAGATTGATGATTGAATGTTGGCACCTATCGATGGAGGCCCAATGTTCTTAATATGAACTAGAGGGGCACTCAGCAGAACGCAGACCTCCGCTAGGGCAGAATATTTCTCGACCTTTTGGACTGATTATGGACGTTTTGCTAGTCCGTGACCTTTATTGTCTAATTTAATGTTGTTCCTGTTCTTAAAATATTACATTTTGATTGTTTATTAACTTTCTTGTAGTTTATCTATATCCTTGTTTCACTTCCTCACTGGGCTATTTTTCTCTGTTAGAGTCCTCAGGCTAATAGTATCTTGCTTTTCCAACTAGGGCTGTAGCTTGTCTTGTGATAATAAAAATGATAATCATTTCCAGCTCTTTACATAACAGTTTAAAATCCCTGCGTTTCATTACTTTACGATTAAAATTTTGGCGGTATGGCTGATGTCCGGAATTTGATCTTTTGCTTGACCTTGACCTTGGACTCGATGGTGACCGTCGACCTTAGTATATAATGATTGGAGGGGATTTTTATACACTCAAATATGAACCAAGTTTGAAGTCTCTGATACAATGATGTCCACACTTGTGGCTGATTACATGAATTGAACATTTTGCTTGGCCGTGACCTTGACCTTCGATCTTGACCTTATAAAATCTAATAGTTCTCAGCTTTTTACATATCAGTTAATCCATGCGATTTTCATTACTCTATGATAAAATGTGTGGCCAGGAACCTGTTCACGACAAATAAACAAACACACAAACAGGGGGTAAAACATACAGTGAATTGGACATTTTGCTTTACCGTGACCATGACCTTTGACCTTGACCTTCCCAAACTTAAAAATTTTCAGCTTTTTACATAACAGTTAATCCCTGCAAGTTTCATTTCTCTTCTATTAAAAATGTGTCCAGGCAGCTCTTCACAAATAAATAAACAAAACCACACACAAACGGAGGTAAAACATAACCTCCTTCCAACTTCGTTGGGGGAGTTAAATTGGTATGATAATCATCAGTGAGTTTTGGGATTTTATATCGAATTAAATTGTTTTAGTCTTTTTAGGTTTTCTTCGGGGTTGTAGTGGGCTACGTGGTAACGACCTGTCC
>NC_090743.1:44342605-44347605 GCF_036898095.1 Palaemon carinicauda
GTCGCCATACACCATTTCAGCTGCCGAGACGTCGAGGGCGTCTTTAGGAGTGGTCCTTAGTCCCAGGAGGACCCAGGGAAGCTGAGTAAACCAGTTGCAATCCTTGCAGCGGGACATCAAAGCTGCTTTGAGGGTGCGATGAAAACGTTCAACCATTCCATTGGCAGCGGGGTTGTAGGCCGTTGTTTGATGTAGGGTGATGCCCAGGAGATTCGATAATGACGTCCACAATTGAGAGGTGAAAGTGGTTCCCCTGTCAGAAGTAATATGCTCAGGGATACCGAATCTTGAAATCCATCCAGAGAGTAAGGCAGATGTACATGAGGCGGACGTTGCAGTTTCCATGGGAATGGCTTACGGCCAACGAGTGGAGCAGTCGATGACGGTAAACAGGTAACGATGTCCTTGTGATGTGGGTAGGGGGCCTACAACGTCGACGTGAATGTGTGCAAAACGACGCTGAGGTTGAGTAAAGGTTCCCACTCCTGAATCCGTGTGTCGATGTACTTTGGAAGTTTGGCAAAGAAGTACAGGCACGGACCCAATCCTTAGCATCCTTAGAAATGCCGTGCCAAATGAACTTTGCCTTCAGCAGCTGTGCAGTAGAACGGCACGAGGAATGTGAAAGGCCATGAATGAAATCAAACACCTGTCGGCGCATGGGAGCAGGAATCCAAGGTCGCGGTCTACCAGTACTGACGTCACAGAGGAGGGTGGTGTTGGAGTCTTCGAGGGGAAAATCTTCCCAACGGAGGGACGTGTAGGATGTCCTACAAGCTTGATACTCTGGATCCTGTCGTTGGGCTTCAGCCAGGGCGTTGTAATCCAATCCCAGTTGAACAGCAGCCAACGTGTTTCTTGACAGGGTATCGGCAACGAGATTCATTTTCCCAGGGACGTATTGGAGGGTGCAATTGTATTCAGCCACGGCGGAGAGATGTCGGCGTTGGTGGGCGGACCAGGCGTCAGACTGTCGAGTGAAGGCGCGCACCAGAGGCATGTGGTCTGTGCGAATGACGAAGGGCGTACCTTCTAAGAAATGGCGAAAGTGACGGACAGCCAAGTGCAACGCCAGCAATTCTCGATCGAAGGTAGAATAACCCGATTCTGCCTTGGACAGTTTTTTGCAGAAGAAGGCCAATGGGCGGGGCGAGCCTTTGATCACCTGCTCGAGTACTGCACCAATAGCGACGTCGCTGGCATCGGTGGAGAGAAGGAGAGGGGCGTGTGGGATAGGAAAAGTGAGAGCCGCAGCAGTTGATAGGGCCTTCTTTGCATTGCAGAAGGCTGCTTCTTGAAGGGGACCCCACTTCAGGTCCTTTGGCTTGCCTTTGAGGGAGGCGTAGAGCGGAGCAAGAGTGGTGGCAATGGCTGGCAGAAAACGGTGATAATAGTTGATCATGCCCAAGAATTCCTGCAGAGCTTTGACGGTCGAGGGTGCGGGGAAATTCTGAACGGCTGCTACCTTATCAGGGAGGGGATGGACTCCTTCAGGAGTGATACGGTGCCCTAAGAATGACACTTCGTTGGCGCCAAAGGTACACTTGTCGTACCGGACTACAAGACCGTTTTGTTGCAGGCGGTCGAGCACGATGCGCAGGTGACGGAGGTGTTCCTCTTTTGAGGAGAACAGAAAGGGAGGTCCCCTAAGATGCCATCCATGAGACGTTGAAACGTGGCCCCAGCATAACGAAGGCCAAAACAGGAGTAATTGAAGGTGTATGAACCAAACGGAGTGGTGATGGCGGTCTTGGGGATGTCTTCTGGGTTCATAGGCACCTGATAATACCCCTTCAGGAGGTCGAGCGTAGAGAAAACCTTCACTTTTTGCAGGTAGGAGGTCATGGCGGCAATGTTTGGGAGGGGGTAGTGATCCAGTTCTGTTAGCATGTTCAGGCGCCTGTAATCCCCGCACGGACAGAGGGAGCCGTCTTTCTTCAGAACGATGTGTAAGGGTGACGACCATAGGCTGGAGGCCTTTTGGCAAAGGCCCATTTCCTCCATTTTGGCGAACGTCTGTTTGGCGGTTGCCAATCGTTCCAGTGCCAGACGTCTGAATTTTGCGAAGACTGGGGGTCCCGTCATCTTGATATGGTGATAAATACCGTGCTTGGCAGGAACCGTGGGTGTTTGGCGAAGTTCTGGATGGAAAACTTCTGGGTACGACGCGAGGAGGTGGGCGTAGGCATCCGTGGGTGCGCTGATGTGTAGAGCAAGGTTAGAGGGGGCGGGTTGAAGAGTAGGGGGCGGGTTGAAGAGGTGTCGACAAGTACGAGTCTGCGTTGACCAATCGTCGGTGGGCGACATCGACCAGGAGGTGGAAATGAGAGAGGAAATCCGCACCGAGGATTGGCATTGTGACGTCAGCAACGAGAAACTTCCAATTGAATTTACCGTTTCCGAATGATAATGTGAGGTTCTCGTAACCGTAGGTGGGTATCGCAGATCCATTGGCAGCTACCAAGCGGACGTCGGCAGATGTAGACAGACTACGTTGTGCCTTGAAGAGTTTCCTTGGCAAAAGAGAATGACAAGCACCCGTGTCTACCAAAAATCACACGCCCTTTCCTGCATCCTGTAAAAAGAAAAGATTAGAAACATGGGAGGCCCCCGCCACAAGCGATGGCCTACTTACACGTTTTTTGGCCACTGACAATCCTTGGCACATTTCTTCGCGGTTGCCCCGAATCTGAAGTGGTAGTAGCAAAACTGCGGCGGATGAGAGGTAGCAAGTAGCTGTAGAAGTCATTCGTTGGGGCGCGAGCGATTGGTGGGTGGTGGGCGGCTTTGTCGCCGCTTCGGCACGTCACGGGGTAGGCGTGTATGTCCTACGGCATTCATGTCAGCTTCGGTTGACGTTGAATAGGCATCCTCGTCGTCAGGAGTGGAGGCGTTGACGGAGGTCTTGAAGTGGCTGTCCATAATGGCGTTGGTTTTGGTCATCAAGTCCTTTATGGGTAAACTATCGACATCGGGTATGGCAGCGCGTACAGGTTCTGGTAAACGGCGTATCCAAAGGGCACGAAGTAGGTTCACCTCACGAGGAGAGCCGTCTGCGGCAGGTTGAAGGCGAGCGATACTGGTCATATCCCTGAGGGCAAGCGAAGCCCTTTGGTCCCCCAACGGTTGTTGCGAGAGCTGAAAAAGTTTTGCTATACGGGCGGCTGGCGACGGCCAGTACTGCTGCAGAAGGTATGTTTTGAGGGCGTCATACGCTATTGGGGTGTCTCCTTGTTCACAAAGCCAGTCGGATATTTCTGGAAAGGTGTCCTCGGGTATCACCGCGAGAACATAATCCGCTTTGGTGGTTGAGCAAGTCATGCCCCTGATACGAAAGTGGACTTCTGCGTGCTGAAACCAAGCAAACGCCTCTCCGGTGGCGAACGGTGAAAGTTTCAATGGGGCGGCCGCTGCGCCAACTGCTGAAGTAAAGTCCGTCTCCGTCATAGTACCAACGATTGAGGGGGGAGGGAGGCGGGGTGGAAGGCAGTGGGAGCGAGTCGACTTCCGGGGTCACCAATGTGACGGAGCCGAATGAGGGTTGTGAACTCAAAGGCAGGATGCAATCAACTGAGTTATATTGTTATAGAACACTATCCTTTATATACAAAACCTCAAGGCAACAGGACATAGCAAGTTAACAAAACAGACAATGTTACAGAGGAAACAGCAGACATGAATTTTCATGTTCGTTTAGTGCGAGGGAAGAGCGAAGATACAAGCATAATATATGCAAAAGGAATTATGTACAATTGTGTGACACACGGTTGGTACACGACCACAGGAACTTGCGCTGGTGCCGGGGAGAATAATCAGATCCTAAATAGAGCCCAAAATGATTTGTACGTAACAACAATGCCTTGACTCCTTGCTGCTGGGAGGAAGGACGCTGGTGACTGGTACAACGCTACCAGGGCGATGACAGGCAGGGCAGCCGATCGTGACTACGGCCTACCCCAAAGCCAAAGCAAAGTCCTTCAAAAGGAAGGCAACCGTTTTTACCCCCATACTAATGGGACAATAGCACGTTAATAAAAGAGAGAAGTGTCTTGTCAATTGTGTACCGTCTGAATTATCCTTAATGTTTATTATTTCTACTACCGCGTAGCTCCTTTTTTATCCAATCTATTCTTAAAATATTCAATTTTCCAACGACCTTTTTCCACTTACTTTCCCTTATTATTATAATTAAAACTATTCATGAATTCTAATCTTTAAATTATTTGTTTTTTACCTATTTTTTTTTATTTAAACTAATATCGATATTTCAATTTTCAAAAACCGGATTTTATCTGTTGTTATTTTCATATATTTTGTTTCTACTTTAAACATTTAAATTGAATAAGTTCTCAATATTTGATTTTTCAATCACTTAATATAGACAGTTTTTCTCCATTTTCTTTCTTTTTATAATCATTTACTCAAATCAATTCAAGATATTTTTCATCTCTTAATTCAATCAACTTTTTCATCCATTTTCTTCATGTTTCTATTATTATTTTATATAGATAAATTCTTAGGATATTTAACTTTTCAATCTCTTCAGTTTTCTATTTTTTCTGCTATCTCCTTTCTATTTGCATATTCACTCAATTAATTCCCTCTTCCTATAACATAACTACATGCTTTTTCCCGCCAACGAAGTTGGGAGGAGGTTATGTTTTACCCCCTGTCTGTGCGTTTGTTTGTGAACAGCTTCCTGACCACAATTTAAATCATAATGGAGCGTGCAGTGATTAACTTTTATGCAAAAGGTTGAACATTATTAAATTTTGGAAGGTCAAGGTCAAAGGTCAAAGTCCGGATCAAGCAAAATGTCCAAATCACGAAATCAGCCACAAGTTTGCACATCGTTATCACAGAGACTTTGAATTTGAGTATATGAAAATCTACGCCAATGAATGCATGTTAAGGTCAAAGGTCAAGGTCAAAGGTCAAGGAAAAGGTCGAGAAATAACCTGCCATGGTGGAGGTCTGCGCTCTACTGAGTACCCCTATAG
>NC_090743.1:44352605-44362146 GCF_036898095.1 Palaemon carinicauda
CTTTCAAAAAATTCCATATATAGATTGCTCAATACTGGGGATAAAGGGTTTCCCATAGCCATACCAAAAGTTTGTGCATAAAATCTCCCATTGAATTCAAATTTACAATCTTTTATACATAATTTAATTAATTCTATTAAAGTGTGTATGGAGAATGGTAGATTCAATACACACTTTAATAGAATTAATTAAATTATGTATAAAAGATTGTAAATTTGAATTCAATGGGAGATTTTATGCACAAACTTTTGGTATGGCTATGGGAAACCCTTTATCCCCAGTATTGAGCAATCTATATATGGAATTTTTTGAAAGCAGAATCGTAAATAACATCATACCTAATAATGTAAAATGGTTTCGATATATTGACGACATAATATGTGTGTGGCCAGGAAATGAAAATTTAGATAACTTTCTTCTTAGATTGAATAGTTTGGTACCATCAATAAATTTCACTATGGAGCTGGAGAATAATTGTACCCTACCTTTTTTGGATTGTCGCATACATAGATGTAATAATAGTCTCAAGTTCAGTGTATACAGAAAGCCAACGAATATCTCGGCATATGTCCATTATTACTCAAACCAAGGCAACAAAGTTAAGAAATCTGTATTTACTTCTATGTTTTTAAGAGCATTCCGAGTCTGCAGCCCTGAATATATTGATGACGAAATAAATGGTATTAGAGCAATAGGTAAAAAACTAAAGTATCCTGAAATTGTATTAGATGATGCCCTAAGAACAGCAAAAAAGACTTTTTTCGGTAATGATAACAGAAAAAACTATAACACACAAAATTTACTTGTACTACCTTATTGTGATTCATTTAAAGAAATTCCCCAACTGTTAAAAAACTTCAATGTAAATGTAGCATTTAGGAGTAAAAATACAATAAAAACAGCCTTAATAAAGAATTCTCCTGACATTACCAAGGGATGTGTATATCGTATCCCATGCAATGCTTGTGAAAAATACTATATTGGTCAAACTGGTAAAGCCCTAGAAAAGAGAATTGAACAACATAAGAAAAGTGTCAGGTATGCTCAAGATAATAATGCACTCTTTGCCCACGTTAGAGATAAAAATCACCCTATTAATTGGTCAGGTGCAAAGAAATTGGTTTATTCAAATAACATAGTAGAAAGAAACATCATAGAGTCCAGTTTCATAAAAGAAACCTTTGAAAACAACTTGAATATTGGTCATGGAATGTATAAACTCGACGCCTTTATATGTAAAGAGATTTGTAAACTATATAAAAAAACATTAACCACTTAATGTAGAATTGAATGTATTGTGAATAATTAACGTCGGTGTGAAATTAATATTTAGACCTAAGCTACCATTCATTAAAGGAAACAATTATTTTATATAGTATGCATAAGTATATTGGCACTATATAGTGTTATGCTAGATATAAGTATTGATATATACATGATTATATGTTTATGATATTAATGTTGTATACATATGAATGTATATATGCATAGGTATGTATGTGTATATATGTATACATGTATATATGTGTGTATATATATGTATATGTGTATGTGTATGTATATGTATGTGTATGTGTAAGTATTTATGTATATGTATATGTATTTGTATCTGTATGTATGTATATATATGTATATGTGTATGTGTATGTATATGTATATGTATGTGTGTGTGTATGTATGTATATGTATATGTGTGTATGTGTATATATATGTATGTATATGTATATATGTATATATGTGTATATATATATATATATATATATGTATGTGTGTATGTATGTATATATATATATATGTATATATATTTGTATTTTTGTGTATGTTTTGCTTATGTATTTATATAGATAAGGCTACCGCATTGACATATAAATAACTGTAATGAAAGTAAAATAAGAAGAAAACAAGAATATACCCGCCACTAGAAATGACCCTTTTTAGCAGGTGTCTAACGAGCTTTCGGACTCCTCCTACGCACACCTGAGTCAAACCCAGGTAGCGGGTAAGGGACTGTCATTGTTCTCTAAATCTCTATATGTATGTTCGTACTTTTGCTTTCCCTATAAAATGTAAGAAACCTCTCTCAATAAATCAGTCCTCTGAGGAAGTATCACGAAACTAGTCAGGACTCGTGTATATTCTGTATTTTCATTTTCCCTGTGGTTCTTCTGCATCTGAGCATCACGTTTTCCTGTGATTTTTACGCATATATATATATATATATATATTATATATATATATATATATACATACACACACACATATATATATATATATGTGTGTGTGTGTGTGTGCGTGTGTGTGTGTGTGTGTGTGTGTGATTTCAAAATTTACCAAATGGCCAATGTCAATGCCCTTATATAAACATCTTTTAGAAGTCTACCTTCTAAGCAATTCAAGCTACTCTCTCTGGTGAAATTTATATGATTAATTATATCAAACAATGCTCTGTCATTTTCTTCCTGGTAATTGATATATCGAGTAACCTGTGTTGTATGGAAGAATGAATCCTACGGCTAAACCTAAAGAAAACTATATTTCTATTGCTTTACCAACACTCGCTTGAAATGCGAAGTGTTGGGTTAGCATGGCTTCTTTCGTCTCCTGTCATAAGTCTCATTCTTGATCTTCAATGTAAGTGAGTGGGTAAGATATAAAAAGTTGGTCTTGTGTTTAGGTAAAGCCTAAAGTCCCGAATCACATTACCAGGTATGCTGAACTTTTACTGACAAAGAATTTCGTATTACCTGGGGTAGGTCATATGACAATTATCTATGGAGTTAAACAGGTGTTTAACGATTCGGGGGATGAGAGGTACAGGAGAAGAAACGTTATAACAACGTCACTGAGGGACGTCATCACTTTTGCAATGTGTGGGTGGCTAAGACTGTCTTTAGCCTCATTTTCTGAAGTAAAAAATTTGATGAAACTTAACTGGCAATGCACAGTATTTCCCAAAATTAGGCCATTGTATTTATGCTTTGATAGCATGGAAATCTATCAGTTATTTTAGGAGTTTAAAAAAAAAAAAAAAAAAAAAAAACACTATTACACGGCCTCTGGAAACGGTAGTAGTCGAGTATCTGGGTTTCCAAAAAAAATATAGATTTGGCTTTGGAATTATGGCTACGTAGCTAGGCATAAGGGTCTGTTAGTCCATTCAGAATATTAGACATTACATTTAGGTATCTCTAAGTTCTGACCTAAAATCAAGTCCTGAAAACCTGAAGCATTTAAGGGACTGAGGTAACCAGCATATACCTTATAACAGGGTACTAGCAATTCAGAGCATATGAACAGTTAATTATATCAATTTATAAGTTGGACAGTAAGAAAGAAAAAGGTAACCGAGGTATAGCAAACTACTAAAAATATGCATCTAGAGGCCTTTAGAGAAATGTCTTTTACAACGCATCTAGATTAAATTTCCTGGCTACACCACCACTTGCCCTTTCTGCTCAGTCCTTACAACGTTTAGTGCCCTTTCAGAAAGATAAACTTTTTGCCATATCCTTTCTCAGACAGCCTCTAACATATACAACGTTTTCAGTGCTTAGATTACTGTAATTCTTTCCTCGGGGGAAGATTTTAAGTTTTCAGAATAAAATAGAGAGAAATTACACTGAATTTATAACGAAAAGTTAAAAAAATTAATAACAGAGGTATAGCAGACGGCCAAATAAATAATAGTTTATCTAGGTGCTAAAAGGAAAGCACGGAGACCAAGTACTGCATATAATCTACCACGCAATTTACATTTAAGGACACTTCAAATCTAAGTGAAAACCACTAATGACAATGTTTTTAAGTTCTCTGCACCCTGAATCCACCAAACTCCTCTTCTTTGAAAAGAGGGTGGAGACAAGACCCCTGCTGTTACAATTACTTTTGAAATATGATTTTACTTGGGACTGATATTTAGATTACCTAATGCATGACCCACACTGGTTATTTATTTATTTTTTTTTCTATTTAGACCATATGCCCGAGAACCTGAGCTAGGGAGGCCGTGAAAGTTTAGGTATACAAAGTGTTCTACGGATAGATTATTTCATGACCTTTCGCAGAAATTGAAAGGCTAATATTTTCTGCGGACACTACAGAAAATATAGTTTATAATGGTCCATCTTTCTGTGTCTGGATGAACTCTAAATTTTTAGACTATGGAGATTAAGAAATAACGATGTATATAAATTTGCCAAGCTATGCAAGAACCAGTTTACCTCGTAACAGATGATACTCCAATAGCTGCGGGATTTTCTAAAACAGCATTTTATCCCCCTCTTAATCAACGCCGATTAAGGTAATTCCTAACTCAATTTTGACAGTAATACACAGCTGGTAATAATTAAGTCAATTAAGAAATTTTATAGTGTTTAAATATATGAAGACTGAACTATTATAGAGAACAATGCTCAGTATTTTTATAACCTTACTATCCAATGAAATGAGATTTGGAAAACTATGCCAGGGTTACTGTAAAGAAAATTCTCCCTCAGTTGAGCGAAAACATTCGACCCTTTTAAGATAAAGGTGGAAATTCTTAAGATATTAAACTTTTCAATCTCTTGATTTTTTTTTTTTTTTTTTTTGCTATCGCCTTTCTATTTGCATATTCACTAGACTTTTCTTTGAAGGTGAAAAAAATAAAAAGAAAATTTAAATGACCTTTATGGCTTCTGTAAACAATTTTCTGCTATGTTAAAAGTTTCAACCGGTAGCAGTGTTGAATGATTTTTCCTGTATCTTGAAACTCTGCTTTCCATAATTCCTAACCTCCAGCTATAGAGTTAATAGTCACATATCTTATTTGGAATAAGATTTAAATAAGCAAAACTGCCTTACCCATATCCTTTCAGACTATGTATCAATAACAGGTAGACGTAGAGCAAAGTATTTTTTAAGGTAACTTAAATCATTAAAGCGCTTCAGTATTTTAAGCCAAGTAGTGTTTTGTTTTAACATATCAAGGAACCCTTTCAAAGACCCTTTTAGAGAGATTAAGTTAATGTTTTTATTTATTACCTTTCGTTTACTCTAACAAAGTTCAACCCTGGTTCGCTGCATGAACTTTCCCCTTGCAGACTGTATACACAACACAAAAGCAAATCCCAAAATAGCTCAAGATATTAACAACATTTGAGACAGCAGTCAAAAATCAAACATTTCTGTAGATGATATTTGTAATTTTTTGCTCTGTCAATGTCAGTTAAATTGACAGTCTAGTATGCATTGACCAAGTAAAATTTAGTTTAATCTCTAAAGATAGATATTTTGTAGTCATTAAAAATAGTAAATTGATTATTTAGATTACTTTAATTCATTCTGAACATGGAAATTCATTTTTGGAAATAATTCATATCTTTTGTAGAATTTTGTGCAAATACTCAGATGGTCTAAATGAGTTTTATTGGATAACACTGATTATTTTAACTCGTAACAAATAAATGTAGCTAATACTTAATAAAGCATACATATTCCCAAAATTGTGGCCAGATAGATTTTTTAAACAGTTACAGTATACGGTTGAACTGTTTATAAAAACTTCATAAACAAATTCTGAAATCTTGTTAATTTTAAGCTTACCACAATAGAAGTTACTAAAACGCTAGACTTTATAACAGCCCGGTATAATCTTAAATATAAAAGTTATAAGGAGTTTGAAACAGTTTCATCAGATTAGATGCTCGCCAGAACTTCAGCCGGGAAAGTCAGACCCCCACTGCGCCCAACCACAGCAGTGGCCCTCCCAGTTGAGTGATACTCATGGTCCCGGGCAGGGCTCTGCTGCCATGCGAATGCTAGGCGAACACTTCACCACTGTACTCGCCCAAGATCCCATCTATCGATTCTCACCTCCAAGAATATAAAGTTCAGTGAAGTTCATCCTAGTCATTTCAATGAGTACAGCTCCAATAAACCACACCTGAAATGATAAAAGATTCCGCCAGAAAGTGTCCTTTGATATATTTAAAAAAAAAAAAACTATAATTACATTAATTCAAAATACAGCTTAAACATTTAAAACAGCTTAGATATTAAAGTAAAGAGCTTACATTTCTTATCAATAAAAGCTTATATTTAATCATTAAAATAAAGTTTTTCTAATAAGTAAAATAAAGGTTTACATGTAATCAGTAAAATAAGCTTGTATTTTATCAGTAAAATAGCTTTTATCTAATCAGTAAATAGCTTATATGCTATTAGTAAAAGAGCTTTAACACCATGAAACTAAGATTTAATATGCGAACTCAAAGTTACAAAACTACGTCAAGAGGCTTAACCTAGGATGGTGGAAACTTATAACCACATTTCGACAACAACCTTGTTTGCTATTTGAGCTGATTATCCAACTCACGCTGAACAAGTTCTTTATAGCTTAAATGTTTAGAAAGTTTTATATATGCGCAGGAACAAACAGGATTATGGGTGAAGATACAAGAATGTTTTTAGCTATATATCAGCTCGAAGCTTTATTAAAATTCATTAACTTGTTGAAAAGATAAAAAATTCCAATTCGTTTAAAATGGTCAAGTTACTTATAAAGTTCAAAAGTTTAAAGTTTTATTCTTAATAACTAATTTACTCAAATTGGAAAACTAATTACACAATCTAGATAGTTTAAGTTACTTACAACTGCAAAATAAAATAAAATTCCTTTAAAAGCAATTTTGGATTAGTAAACAACCCACGCCCTCCCCGCAGGTCATAAAGCGACCTGCGGGAAGGGCATGGGGGGCAGCCTATACCCCTGTAGGGGCCGCCGGGCCCCTACAGGGGTGTAGGCTGCCAAATGTGAGAATTAAAAAATTTAGAAAATCTTACCTTCAATCGTAGATCTCAGTAGATAAGGTGAGGTGTTGAACAATATTTTGTATACTCTACTAATAATTGGTCCTTTTGTATAATGTTTTAATGGCAGTTTCAGTCTAATCTTCACAAATATTCATGGTCCTTTACAATTTTTTTACTTCTTTCGTAGATTTCAATCCTTGAAACTCTGGAAGAAAGTCCGGTATTAGAATATAAGAATGGTTAAAATACATTAATAGTGTTAACCAATAACCAAGTCACTAATTTAATTTAAAATTGTTAATCATTAACAATTAATACTCAAATTTAAAAGTTATTTTACCCGAACAAACTAATATAATTTTAAAAGCGTTAATTTTGACTGGTACTGAAAAACGCAACAGCAACCTTTAATTAAACTATGATGTTAGGATTATCCTATCCAGATAATCACATTCAGATATTACCAGGAAAAAAAGGTTCATAATACAAAAACATTCAAGACTAAAATTACGTAAAATTAGGTAGTATTAAGACAAACAAAATTAATTACCTTTCAGACAAACTTTTGTATGTTTGGATCATCATATTCAGACAATATATTTAGCGCAGAATCATTGATAGACGTTTCAAGCCGAATCATTGATAAACCTTAGAAAAACAAATTTAGACTAACCTTATAACAATAAAATATTACGCATCGCAGCCAGTTTAGCTACTTAGTCAGACTTAGAAAAACTATTATAGACTAATCTATAGTTATTCACTCAATTTCAGAACCATAGTTTACTCACCTTTAAAATTCCGAAAACTTCCAAACCAAACAATCTTCAGAACCTAATAGAACTTGCAGAATCCTGAAATGCTTAATAATACAGAAAAGTTATTTTGCCATGGTTTAAAGATTTCTGGAGATTAGACTTCTAAATTCTAGCTTAACCTAATAACAGTTGTGTTGGTAGAATTAATAAAAATAGTTCCCAAAGTTCATATGAATTTAGGTAACCCCGACTTTTAATTAAAGTCAGTTTGCCGACGATATAAAAATTGTCTAATATTATCTAGAACCAAGAAGATCTGGTTCGTCAGCATTTGAATATATTATGCAGGGTAGCCTAACTATACAAGCAGTTTCATAATGAAAACTAAGACAATGAACGACACCAAAGTTCAGGTCTCAAGTCACACAAGTTACGTGGAAATTGCTAAACACCTCACTATCAGTGTACCAAATTTTAAACCTCAAAAATAAGATAGAAAAAAAAAAATGCTAAACACGGGAAACCAATATCACAGTTAATACAGACTTCTGTAGAATAGACACTTTTCAATATTCTAAACTAAACCTCTGAATAATTATTAAACAGCACTTCACACATCACAAAAATTCCCCAGACTTACACGGAGTTAACAAATCAACAGATGCTAACCATAAAATAGCAACAAACTAATGATCACAGACCCTGCGAACCTCGGTGATTAAACTGAGGGGTCCGATGTTTGCTCATAAGCCAACTCTTATTGGCATCACCGGCAAGGACCATGAAGTCATCCTATTTATACAAGGATGCAGATGTCCATGATAGTCAACTACGTCCTTTGGCAATCGAGTTTAAAAGAACATCTTTAGAAGTTTTCGATGTTCAAGCTTTATATATTTGATGTTATTAATTGTTTTTCTTTTTAACTTATAACTCTTCTTAGCTTATTTTCTAAAGAAAATTTAAAATCCTGTTTTATAAATGGTCAATGTGGGAGAAATATTCTTTATGTTTGATAATTTCCTTCGATGTAAGAATGAAATTTATTAATGCAAGGTCAATTCATCTCTCTCTCTCTCTCTCTCTCTCTCTCTCTCTCTCTCTCTCTCTCGTATGTTTATATTTTGTATGTTGGGAGAACGTTACGTAAAATATAAGAACTTACAGATTCACAAATTTAAAAAAAAAAATAAATTCATAATCCCCCCCCTCTCTCTCTCTCTCTCTCTCTCTCTCTCTCTCTCTCTCTCTCTCTCTCTCTCTCTCTGAGCAAGAATGTCACGCTTGGTCTCTAGATCATCGAAAAAAAGACGCAAACCTTAGTTTTCCAATTTTGATATTTGCAATATTGAGAATATTTCTCGCATTATTAACATTTTTCAAATATTTTTTTTTTCACATGTATTGGATAAGTTCTACTTTTCAAAATTACAAAAATCATTTTCTGCTATTCGAGAAATGTACATAAGTAAGATTTTTCTTAATCGATATATCAATCAATATATTATTATTATTATTATTATTATTATTATTATTATTATTATTATTATTATTATTATTATTATTATTAATTATTATTATTATATAAATAGTTTATTTAATTTTCCATCTTAAAAAATAGAATAGTGGGAGTTCTAATGTGTTCTTGCATTACCATTATTTCAAACGACATTTAACTAGTGACGTCAACGTAAAATTAATTTTTCTTATTATTTTAGCTTTTAACTAAGCTTCAATCCTCGTTAGAAAAGCAGGATGATATAAGGTAAGAGGCTCCAACAGGGAAAATAACCCAACGAGGAAAGGAAAAAAAAAAACGAGAATTGAATATTTTAAGAAGAATAACAACATTAAAATAAATATCTCCCATATAAACTAAAAATACTTTAACAAACAAGAGGAAGATAAATTATATAGATTAGTGTGCTCGAGTGTACCCTCAAACAAGAGAATTCTAACCCAAGACAGTGGAAGACCATGGTGCAGAGGCT
>NC_090743.1:44362646-44380146 GCF_036898095.1 Palaemon carinicauda
TCTGAATTAATAACGAGAAGTTGAACAAAGAAATAACAGATATAGCAACTGCCAAATAGCAAAAAAGTTTATCTAGGGGCCGAAAGGAAAGTACGGAAACTAAGTACTGCATATAGTCTACCGCGCAAGATACATTCAAGGACATCTCAAATGTAAGTGAAAACCACTAATTAATGAATTTGAAATTCTCTTACATTCTGAAATCCACCAAACACTTCCTCTTCGAAGTGAGGGTGGAGACAAGACCCTTGCTGTTGCAGTTACTTTTTTAAATAATTTTACTTTGGACTGATTTAAGATTACCTAATACACGACCCACAGTGATTAATAAACTCATTTATTATTATTTAGACCATACGCCGAAAACCTGAGCCAGGGAGGTCGTGAGAGTCCAGGAATAAAAGTGTTCTACGGATAGAATATTTCATGACCTTTCGCATGAATATAAAGGCTAATATTTTCCGCAGACACTACAGAAAATCTAGTTGATAATGGTTTATCTTTTTGTGTCGGGATTAACTATGGATTTTTTAGACTATGGAGATTAAAAGATAGCTATGCATATAAATTTGCCAAACTGCAAGAACCAGTCTACCTCACAACATATTCAAACCTTATTAGCTGTAGGATTTTCTAAAACTGCCTTTTATCCCCTTCTCAATCAAGGCAAGGCCGATTAAGGCATGGCCTAACTCACAGTAATACACGGCTGGTAATAATCAAGAGTCCATTAATTGACTGATAAATTGTAAAGTTATGTTTAAATATACTAAGACTTGGAACTCTGTAGAGAACAATACTACTATTTAATTATAACCTTACTGTCCAATGAAATGAGATTTGGAAAACTATGCCATTGTCACGGAAAAGAAAATTCTCCCACAAAGTTGAGAGAAAAATTTCAACCCTTTTTTTACCATTTATCTTTGGCCAAAAAAATGAGTCTACCGACACCATTTAAATAACCTTTATGGCTTCTGTAAGAATTTTCTGCTATGTTACAGTTTCAACCTATAGCAGTTAGGTGTTAAATGATTTTTCCTGTATCTAGGAACTGTTATCCATAATTCTTGACCTCAGTTATAGAGGTAATAGTCAAGTATCTTATTTGGAATAGGATTCAAATTTGCAAAACTGCCTTTGTCCATATCCTTTAAAAGACCATGTATCAATAACGGGTAGACTTATAGGGAAGTATTTTTTGTTAAGCATGAAAGCACTCTAGTACTTAAGCCAAGTAGTGTCTTGCTTTAACACATCACTAAAACTCTTTCAAAGACACCTTTTCAGAGAAAGTTAATGTTTGTATTTATTACCTTTCGTTTACTCTCTAACGAAATTTAACACTAGTTCGCTACATGAACTCTTCATGCAGACTGTATACACATCACATAAGCAAAGCCCAAAATAAGATAAGAGCTCAAAAGGCATATGAGAACAGTCAAAAATCAAAACTTCCTTTCTGTATACATAATGTGTAATTTTTTCCTCTATCAATGTCTGTTAAACCGACAGTCTAGTAAGCATTTACGTTAAGTTCAGTTTTATCTCGAAACATAGGTATTTTATAGTCTTTATAATTAGATAAATTTATGTATTACTTTAATTCAATCTGAACATGGAAATTCATTTTTGTTGATATTCATATCATTTGTAGAATAATGCAAATACTCAAATGGAGTCTTAAATTAATTTTATTGGATAACACTTTCATAACTTGCAAAATGTAGCTAATACTTAATAAATACATAACCATACCAAAATTGTGGCTAGATAGAATTTTTAAGCAATGACAGTATATGGTTGAACTGTTTTTTAAAAGAACTTCATAAACTAAAATGAAGAAAACTCTTTAATTTTTAACTTTCTACAATAGTAGTTACTAAGACGCGAGACTTTATAACAGCTAATAAAAAGAGTTTGGTTTCAGTTTCATCCGAAGAGATCCTCACCAGAACTTATGCCGGGAAAGACAGCAGTGGACTTCCCAGTAAAGAGCTTATACTCATGGTCCCGGGCAGGGATCTATCTGCTGCCATGCGAATGCTAGGCGAACACTTTACCACTGCACTCGCCCAAGATCCCATCTATCGATTCTCACCTCCAAGAATATAAAATTCAGGGAAGTTAATTCTAGTCTTTTCAATGACTAGATACCGCTCCGGTAAACAACCCCTGTAATGATATAAAATTTCGCCAGAAAGAGTCACATTTCATAAAACTTTTATAATTACATAAATTTAAAATACAACTTAAATTTTTAATACAGCTTAAGATATAGCCTATAAGTGAAGACCTATCATTTCTAATCTATAAAATAAGAGATTGTATCTAATCTATAAAATAAAGAGCTTGTATCTAATCTATAAAATAAAGAGCTTGTATCTAATCTATAAAATAAAGAGCTTGTATCTAATCTATAAAATAAAGAGCTTGTATCTAATCAGTAAAATAAGAGCTTGTATCTAATCAGTAAAATAAGAGCTTGTATCTAATCAGTAAAATAAGAGCTTGTATCTAATCAGTAAAATAAGAGCTTGTATCTAATCAGTAAAATAAGAGCTTGTATCTAATCAGTAAAATAAGAGCTTGTATCTAATCAGTAAAATAAGAGCTTGTATCTAATCAGTAAAATAAGAGCTTGTATCTAATCAGTAAAATAAGATCAGTAAAATAAGAGCTTTTATCTAATCAGTAAAATAAAGAGCTTTTATCTAATCAGTAAAATAGCTTATACTATGCAATTAGTAAAAACTTTCATTAACACCATGAAACAAGATTTAATAAGCGAACTCTACAAAGTTACAAAACGACGTCAAGAGGCTTAACCCAGGATGGTGGAAACTTATCACCACATCTCGCCAACAACCTTGTTTGCTATTTGAGCCGATTTTCCAACCCGCGCTGAACAAATGCTCTATATAGTTTAGATGTTTAGAAAGTTTTATATATGCGCAGGAACAAACAGGATTAGGTGTAAAGTTGAAGTTTTAATGGAGAAAATTTTTTATAGATGGTATTAGCTTTATATCAGCTTATGGCTTTACTTAATTTCATTAACTTCTTAAAAAATACAAAAATTCCAATTCGTTAAAAATGGTAAAGTTAATTTTAAAGTTCAAAGTTTAATTCTGAATGACTAATTTACACTAAAATTTATAAAATAAATAAACAATCAAAATAGTTTAATTTACGTTAAAACTGCAAAATCTCAAAAATTTCCTGAAAAGCAATTTTGGATTAGTAAACAACCCACGCCCTTCCCGCAGGTCATTAAGCGACCTGCGGGAAGGGCATGGGGGGCAGCCTACACCCCTGTAGGGGCCGCCGGGCCCCTACAGGGGTGTAGGCTGCCAAATGTGAGATAATTAAAAAATTCAGAAAATCTTACTTTCAATTTTAGATCTCTGTAGATCAGGTCAGGTGTTGAACAATATTTTGTATACTCAACTAATAATTGGTCCTTTTGTATAATGTTGTAATGGCCTAGTTTCAGTCTTAATCTTCACAAATATTTCTGGTCCTTTAAAATTTTTTATTTGTTTCTTTCGTAGATTTCAATCTTTGAAACTCTGGAAGAAAGTCCGGTATTAGAATATAAGAATGGTTAAACTACATTGATATTACATTGATATTGTTGACCAATAAATAAGACATTTAGTTAAAAATTGTTGATCATTAACAGAATTAGACTACATTGATAGTGTTAACCAATAACCAAGTCACTAATTTAGCTTAAAATGTTATTTTCATTAGTAAAATAAATTTTTGAATATACTTACCCGATAATCATGTAGCTGTCAACTCCGTTGCCCGACAGAATTCTACGGAAGGGATACGCCAGCGATCACTATACTAGAAGGGGGTGTACTCACCAGCGCCACCTGTGGCCAGGTACTGCAGTACTTCTTGTTGACACCACCTCAATTTTTCCTCGGTCCACTGGTTCTCTATGGGGAGGAAGGGTGGGTCAATTAAATCATGATTATCGGGCAAGTATATTCAAAAATTTATTTTACTAATGAAAATAACATTTTTCAATATTAAACTTACCCGATAATCATGTAGCTGATTCACACCCAGGGAGGTGGGTGAAAACCAGTGTACATGACTATAAGATAGCTAAGTATCCCGTATTTCATATTATCAGTTATTCAAAATAACAATGAAATTATAAGTACCTGGTAAGGAAGTCGACTTGAACCATTACTCTGCCTTTAATAAGTTAGTCTTCCTTACTGAGCGCAGCGTTCCTCTTAGGAGGCTGAACAACCCAAAGGTGCTGAAGTATACAGGGCTGCAACCCATACTAAAGGACCTCTACACAACCTTTAACCCAGGCGCTTCTCAAGAACGAATTGACCACCCGCCAAATCTAAAAGGATGCGGAAGGCTTCTTAGCCTACCGTAACAACCAAAAAACAACAATAAAAGCATGCAAGAGAAAGGTTAAAAAAGGTTATGGGATTAAGGGAATGTAGTGGCTGAGCCCTCACCTACTACTGCACTCGCTGCTACGAATGGTCCCAGGGTGTAGCAGTTCTCGTAAAGAGACTGGACATCTTTAAGATAAAATGATGCAAACACTGACTTGCTCCTCCAATAAGTTGCATCCATAATGCTCTGCAGAGAACGGTTCTGTTTAAAGGCCATCGAAGTGGCTACAGCTCTCACTTCGTGGGTCCTTACCTTCAGCAAAGCAAGGTCTTCATCCTTCATGTGAGAATGGGCTTCTCTAATCAGAAGCCTTATATAATACGAAACTGCGTTTTTGGACATAGGCATCGAAGGTTTCTTGATTGCACACCATAAGGCTTCTGACTGTCCTCGTATAGGTTTTGACCTATTAAGATAGTATTTCAGAGCTCTGACAGGGCAAAGAACTCTTTCTAGCTCGTTACCCACCATGTTGGAAAGGCTAGGAATTTCAAACGATCTAGGCCAAGGACGTGAAGGAAGTTCATTCTTAGCTAAAAATCCGAGCTGTAAAGAACATGTTGCTGATTCGGATGTGAACCCAATGTTCTTGCTGAAGGCATGAACCTCACTAACTCTTTTAGCTGTTGCAAGGCAGACGAGGAAAAGAGTTTTGAGAGTAAGGTCTTTGAAGGAAGCTGACTGGAGAGGTTCGAACCTAGGAGACATAAGGAACCTTAAGACTACGTCTAGATTCCAGCCTGGAGTGGATAGACGACGTTCTTTAGAAGTCTCGAAAGATTTAAGGATGTCTTGAAGGTCCTTGTTGGATGAAAGGTCCAAACCTCTGTGGCGGAGAACTGAAGCCAACATACTAATGTACCCTTTAATCGTCGGAGCCGAAAGGGATCTCACATTCCTAAGATGTAATAGGAAGTCAGCTACTTGGGTTACAGAGGTATTGGTAGAGGAAACTGCATTGGCTCTGCACCAGCTTCGGAAGACTTCCCACTTGGATTGGTAGACTCTACGAGTGGATACCCTCCTTGCTCTGGCAATCGCTCTGGCTGCCTCCTTCGAAAAGCCTCTAGCTCTAGCGAATCTTTCGACAGTCTGAAGGCAGTCAGACGAAGAGCGTGGAGGTTTGGGTGTACCTTGTTTACGCGAGGTTGACGTAGAAGGTCCACTCTTAGAGGGAGAGTCCTGGGAACGTCGACCAGCCATTGTAGTACCTCTGTGAACCATTCTCTTGCAGGCCAAAGGGGAGCAACCAGCGTCAGCCGTGTCCCTTTGTGCGAGACGAACTTCTGAATGACTCTGTTGATGATCTTGAACGGCGGGAATGCATAAAGGTCGAGATGGGACCAATTCAGCAGAAAGGCATCCACGTGAACTGCTGCTGGGTCTGGAACTGGGGAACAGTACAAAGGAAGCCGCTTGGTCATGGAGGTGGCGAACAGATCTATCGTAGGCTGACCCCACAAGGTCCAAAGTCTGTTGCACACGCTCTTGTGAAGGGTCCATTCCGTGGGGATGACTTGATCTTTTCTGCTGAGGCGATCTGCTGAGACGTTCATGTTGCCCTGAATGAACCTCGTTACCAGAGTGAGGTTTAGACTTCTTGACCAAATGAGGAGGTCCCTTGCTATCTCGTACAGCTTCCTCGAATGGGTCCCCCCCTGCTTGGAGATGTAAGCCAAGGCTGTGGTGTTGTCGGAGTTCACCTCCACCACCTTGCCTAACAGGAGGGACTTGAAGTTCATTAGGGCCAGATGAACTGCCAGCAGCTCCTTGCAGTTGATGTGGAGCGTTTCCTGTTCCTTGTTCCATGTTCCCGAGCATTCCTGTCCGTTCAAGGTCGCGCCCCAGCCCGAGTCTGATGCGTCCGAGAAGAGATGAAGATTGGGGGTCTGAATCGCTAACGATAGACCCTCCTTGAGAAGGATGTTGGTTTTCCACCACAAGAGAGTAGTCTTCATCTCTTTGGTGACCGGAATAGAGACTGCTTCGAGCGTCAATTCCTTGTCCCAATGAGCTGCTAGATGGAATTGGAGAGGGCGGAGGTGGAGTCTCCCTAACTCGACTAACAGGGCTAATGATGACAGAGTCCCTGTTAGACTCATCCACTGTCTCACCGAGCAAGTGTTCCTCTTCAGCATGCTCAGGATGCATTCTAGGGCTTGGCTTATCCTTGGGGCCGATGGAAAAGCCCGACTCCGAATCTCCATTCCCAGGTAAACGATGGATTGGGAGGGAATGAGTAGGGACTTTTCTAAGTTGACCAATAGACCCAGTTCTTTGATAAAGTCCAAAGTCCAGTTGAGACTCTCCAGACAGCGACGACTTGTGGGGGCTCTTAACAGCCAGTCGTCTAAATAAAGGGAGGCTCTGATGTTCGAAGAGTGGAGGAATTTTGCAATATTCCTCATCAGATGCGTAAACACCATAGGAGCTGTGCTTAGGCCAAAACACAGGGCTTGGAATTGGTACACAACCTTTCCAAAAACGAATCTCAGGAAAGGTTGGGAGTCTGGATGAATAGGAACGTGAAAGTAAGCGTCTTTCAGATCCAACGAGACCATCCAGTCCTCCTGCCTGACCGCTGCTAGGACCGACTTCGTCGTCTCCATAGTGAACGTCTGCTTGGTGACATAAGCATTGAGCGCGCTGACGTCCAGCACCGGTCTCCAACCTCCTGTCTTCTTGGCCACCAGAAAGAGACTGTTGTAGAAGCCCGGGGATTGATGGTCCCGGACTATCACCACTGCCTTCTTCTGTAACAGGAGCGACACCTCCTGGTGTAACGCTAGCCTCTTGTCCTTTTCCTTGTAGTTGGGAGAGAGGTTGATGGGAGAAGTGGTCAGAGGGGGATTGCGGCAGAATGGTATCCTGTAACCCTCCCTTAGCCACTTGACAGACTGGGCGTCTGCACCTCTTCTTTCCCAAGCTTGCCAGAAGGTCTTGAGTCTGGCTCCTACTGCTGTCTGGAGAGGAGGAGAGTCAGTGTTTGCCTTTTGAAGTCTTGGGACCTTTCCTAGACCTGCTCCTGGAAGAGTCTGGACGGGTACTTCCTCGGCTGGGGGCTCTGCCACGAAAGGGCGGAATAAATCTCGTAGCAGGAGTATCGGCTACTGGGGTGCGGTAAGTTTTGGGAACTGAAGGAGCAACCTTAGCCTTACGAGCTGAAGAGGCCACAAGGTCATGAGTGTCCTTCTGAATAAGGGCCGCAGACAATTCCTTGATAAGCTCCTCAGGAAACAGGAACTTAGAAAGCGGAGCAAAAAGTAACTGAGACCTTTGACAAGAGGTGATGCCAGTAGAAAGAAAAGTGCAAAGTTGTTCCCTTTTATTAAGTACTCCTGAAACAAACATTGATGCAAGTTCGCCGGACCCATCCCGAATTGCCTTATCCATACAGGACATTATAAGCATGGCTGAGTCCTTGTCCGCAGGGGCAGTCTTCTTGCTCAAGGCCCCCAGGCACCAGTCGAGAAAATTAAAAATCTCAAAGGCATGAAAAATACCCTTTAAGAAGTGGTCTAAGTCGGAAAAGGTCCAGCAGACCTTAGAGCGCCTCATAGCTGATCTACGTGGGGAGTCTACCAAACTTGAGAAGTCAGCCTGGGCAGAGGCAGGGACTCCCAAGCCTGGTTCCTCTCCTGTGGCATACCATACGCCCGCCTTAGATGTCAGCTTAGTAGGAGGGAACATAAAAGAAGTCTTCCCTAGTTGCTGTTTGGACTGCAACCAATCCCCTAATATTCTTAAAGCTCTCTTAGAGGATCTAGCAAAGACGAGCTTAGTATAGGCCGACTTAACAGGTTGCATGCCTAGTGAAATCTCAGATGGCGGAGAGCGAGGGGTAGCAGAAACAAAATGATCCGGGTAAACCTCTCTGAAAAGAGCCAGGACCTTGCGAAAGTCAGTGGAGGGAGGAGAAGACTTGGGTTCCTCCACGTCCGAAGAGGGATCATCTAGGTGCGCAGCTTCCTCCTCAGAAACCTCATCACCAGAGTGTTGCGAAGCGAGAGGTAAAGTTACAGCGGTGTGCTGAACAGCAGAATCTTGACAAGCGGGTGCATAAACACTTGCGGTTTCATCCTCAAGTCTCTGTTGAAGAGGATGAGGGCTGGTAACGACAAAGTCAAGAGGTTGGGATGAAGGAGGTTCTGCGGCGGTTTGAGGAGCAAGTGTGGAGAGAGGCGACTGTATTAAAACCTGAGGTTCAGGCTGCAAAGACTGGTCAAGTAGAGTAGAGGAAGGTAGGTGCATGCGTTGAGGTGGCTGACTCCTAGCATGAGTTTCCTGTCTCAAGAGTTGAGCTTGCTTCAAGGGTTGAGGTGGATGCGCAGTAGCAGGTTCCTGTCTCACGAGTTGAGGTTCTTGCGGTGTGAGCTGCGAGAGTTGAGGTAGTAGCTGCGCAGAACGCAGTTCCTGTCTCACGAGTTGAGGTTCCTGAGGTGCTAGCCTCAAGAGTTGAGGCTCTCGCCTTGAGGAATGTTGAGGTAGCAGCTGCGAGAGCTGAGGTGGCTGACTCAAGGATGGTAGAGGTTGTCGTACCTCAAGAGGTTGTTGCCTCGAAGATGGTCTAACCGCAAGAAAATCTTTCCTCAAAGCAAAAGACTCCTGTTCCCATTGCTGAGGTTGCCTTAAGGAAGGTGGAGGTTGCTGCACAATGCTGGTAACTGGCAACTCCGAACGCGGTAAGGTAGCCTGAGGAACCTCAACTTCGTACGCCTGGCAGACTGGACTGCGGTGAGGCGGAGCGCTCGCAGGAGGAGGTGTAACCTTCTCAGCCTGAAACTCACGCATTAAGACCGCAAGCTGCGACTGCATGGACTGCAGCAAAGTCATCTTGGGATCAACAGACGCTAAGGTCTGCTGAGGCAAAGCCTTAACAGAAGATGAGGTCTGTTGAGGCATCGCCTTACCTCTCTTAGGAGGTGTGCAGTCACCTGATGACTGCGGAGAGTCAGAGCTAATCCAATGACTGCATCCGGGTTGTTGAACTCTTGAGGTCTGGACTTTACGTTTAAGAGGTCTTGAGACCTGAGTCCAGCGTTTTCTCCCCGAAATTTCTTCTGCAGACGAGGAAAATAAGGGCTCAATCGTCTGCGGGTGGGAGTGACGGTCTCTGTAAGACACGCCCGCAACCACCGAGGATACTTCTGTGCGCCGATCAAGGCCTGCCGAACCCTTTTGCCCTTCGACATTGCTTCTCCCCTGGGCTTGGGAGCTTGCAAGAGGTCCCGGACTGGGAGGACGACTGGCACGCACAGAAGTACCCTCACGCACAACACTGACACTGACACTAGCACTCGGCACCGCACTGACACTAGCACTTGGCACAGCACTGGCACTACCACTTCCCACTGCACTTTTGACCTTAAGTTCTTTGACGTCCGCCAAGAGAAACTTATGGTCACTCACTACCGATTCCACTTTGTCACCTAAAGCCTGAATGGCACGCAAAACATCGGACATATCAGGCTGAGCACAAATAGTAGGTTCGGGGGTAGCCACTACAGGGGGAGGAAAAGGTTGAGGATCATGAGGTGAGGAAAAAAGCGAAGAGCGAGCAGAACTCCTCCTAACTCTCTCTCTCTCTAACTTAGTGGAATATTTAAGGAATCTAACAAACTCAAGTTCCGAAAGTCCGGCGTATTCCTCACATCGATCTTCCAACTGACAGGGTCTTTCCCTACAGTCGGAACAAGCGGTGTGAGGATCAACCGAGGCCTTCGGAATACGCCTATTACAAGACCTACATCGTCTATGGGGAGGGGCTTGTGAAAGGTCGGACATCTTGAATCAAAGAGCTAGTCAAGGGGGATTCCAAATCAAGCAAAAGATCGTTAACCATTAATCAAATCAAAATAAAAGCTATCTAAGCTAATAGAAAAGTTTCCAGTATAGCGAAAGCTGAAATCTTAGAGAAATACTTCACCAAAAACCGTGAACAATACTCCAAAATTATAAGCGTATCCATGAACGTCTTGCCGGAAGCACGACAGAGGAAAAATTGAGGTGGTGTCAACAAGAAGTACTGCAGTACCTGGCCACAGGTGGCGCTGGTGAGTACACCCCCTTCTAGTATAGTGATCGCTGGCGTATCCCTTCCGTAGAATTCTGTCGGGCAACGGAGTTGACAGCTACATGATTATCGGGTAAGTTTAATATTGAAAAATTGTTAATCATTAACAATACTCAAATTTAAAAGTTATGATTTTACCCGAACAAACTAATAGATATTAAAAATTATTAAAAATTTTAATTTTGACTGTTACTGAAAAAAGAAACAGCAACCTTTAATTGAGCTTTATGATGTTTGTATCATCCTATCCAGACAATCACAATCAGATTTTACCAGGAAAAATGGGTTCATAATAAAGAGAAACATTTAAAACTGAAATTACGTAAAACTAGCCAGTATTAAGACAAAATTAGTTACCTTTCATAAAAACTTTTGTATGGTTGGATTATCTTACAAATATATTCAGCGCAGAATCATTGATAAACCTTTGAAGCAGAATCATTAATAAACCTTTGAAGAACAAATTTAGACTAAACTTATAAAAATTCAATATTACGCATCGCAGCCAGATTGGAGACTATCAGTTTTCGAAAAACTATTATAGACTAAACGATAGTTATTCACTTGAAGTTAAAGAACCATAGCTTACTCACCTTTAAAATTCCGAAAACTTCCAAACCGAACAATCTTCAGAACCTAATAGAACTCTCAGAATCCTGAAATGCTTCATAATATGTTAGAGTTATTTTGCCAAGTTTTAAAGATATTTCTGGAGATTAGAAATCTAAATTCTAGCTTAACCTAATTACAGCTGAGGTGGTAGAATTGACAAAAATAGTCCCCAAAATTTATATGAATTTAGGTAACCCCAACTTTTAATTAAAGTAAAGTTTGCCGACAATGATATAAAAATTGTCTAATACTTTCTAGAACTATGAAGGTCTGGTTCGTCAGCATTTAAATACTACATTATGCACAGTAGCCTAACTACACAAGCAGTTTCAAAATAAAAAGACAATGAACGACACCAAAGTTCAGGTCTCAAGTCAGACAAGAGTTACGTGAAAACTGCTAAACACTTCACCATCAACAATGTACCAAGATTTAAGACCTCAAAAAGAGATGAGAAAAATGTTATTTTCATTAGTAAAATAAATTTTTGAATATACTTACCCGATAATCATGTAGCTGTCAACTCCGTTGCCCGACAGAATTCTACGGAAGGGATACGCCAGCGATCGCTATACAAGAGGGGGGTGTACTCACAAGCGCCACCTGTGGCCAGGTACTGCAGTACTTCTTGTTGACACCACCTCAATTTTTCCTCGGTCCACTGGTTCTATGGGGAGGAAGGGTGGGTCAATTAAATCATGATTATCGGGTAAGTATATTCAAAAATTTATTTTACTAATGAAAATAACATTTTTCAATATTAATCTTACCCGATAATCATGTAGCTGATTCACACCCAGGGAGGTGGGTGAAAACCAGTGTACATGTATATCAAGAAGCTAAGTATCCCGTATTTCATATTATCAGTTATTCAAAATAACAATGAAATTATAAGTACCTGGTAAGGAAGTCGACTTGAGCCATTACTCTGCCTTAAATAAGTTCGTCTTCCTTACTGAGCGCAGCGTTCCTCTTAGGAGGCTGAACAACTCTAAGGTGCTGAAGTATCAAGGGCTGCAACCCATACTAAAGGACCTCATCACAACCTTTAACCTCGGCGCTTCTCAAGAAAGAATTGACCACCCGCCAAATCAACAAGGATGTGGAAGGCTTCTTAGCCGACCATACAACCCATAAAAAGTATTCAAGAGAAAGGTTAAAAGGTTATGGGATTATGGGAATGTAGTGGCTGAGCCCCCGCCTACTACTGCATTCGTTGCTACGAATGGTCCCAGGGTGTAGCAGTACTCTTAAAGAGACTGGACATCTTTGAGATAGAATGATGCGAACACTGACTTGCTTCTCCAATAGGTTGCATCCATAAAACACTGCAGAGAACGGTTCTGTTTGAAGGCCACTGAAGTAGCCACAGCTCCCACTTCATGTGTCCTTACCTTCAGCAAAGCAAGGTCTTCTTCCTTCAGATGAGAATGTGCTTCCCTAATCAGAAGCCTGAATAGTAAGAAACTGAGTTCTTAGACCTTGGAAAAGAAGGTTTCTTGATAGCACACCATAAGGCTTCTGATTGTCCTCGTAAAGGTTAAGACCTTTTTAGATAGTACCTAAGAGCTCTAACTGGGCAAAGTACTCTCTCCAGTTCATTCCCCACCAAGTTGGACAGGCTTGGGATCTCGAACGACTTAGGCCAAGGACGTGAAGGAAGCTCGTTTAGCAAAAACCGAGCTGCAAGGAACATGTAGCCGTTTCAGATGTGAAAACAATGATCCTGCTGAAGGCGTGGATCTCACTTACTCTTTTAGCTGTTGTCAAGCACACGAGGAAAAGAGTTTTTAATGTGAGGTCCTAAAAAGAGGCTGATTGGAGAGGTTCAAATCTTGATGACATAAGGAACCTTAGGACCACGTCTAGATTCCAGCCTGGAGTGGACAACCGACGTTCCTTTGAGGTCTCAAAAGACCTAGGGAGGTCCTGTAGATCTTTGTTGGTGGAAAGATCCAAGCCTCTGTGGCGGAAAACCGCTGCCAACATACTTCTGTAACCCTTGATCGTAGGAGCTGAAAGGGATCTTACTTTCCTTAGATGTAACAGGAAGTCAGCAATCTGGGTTACAGTGGTACTGGTTGAGGAAACTGCATTGGTCTTGTACCAGCTACGGAAGACTTCCCCTTGAGACTGATAGATTCTGAGAGTGGATGTTCTCCTTGCTCTGGCAATCGCTCTGGCTGCCTCCTTCGAAAAGCCCCTAGCTCTTGAGTGTCTTTCGAAAGTCTGAAGGCAGTCAGACGAAGAGCGTGGAGGTTTGGGTGTACCTTCTTTACGTGAGGTTGACGTAGAAGGTTCACTCCTAGAGGAAGAGTCCTGGGAATGTCGACCAGCCATTGCAGTACCTCTATGAACCATTCTCTCGCGGGCCAAAGCGGAGCCAACCAACGTCAGCCGTGTCCCTTTGCGAGAGGAGAACTTCTGAAGTACCCTGTTGACAATCTTGAACGGCGGGAATGCATACAGGTCGAGATGGGACCAATCCAGCAGAAAAGCATCCACGTGAACTGCTGCTGGGTCCGGAATCGGAGAACAATACAACAGGAGTCTCTAGGTTATCGAGGTAGCGAACAGATCTATGGTTGGCTGACCCCACAGGGCCCAAAGTCTGCTGCAAACATTCTTGTGAAGGGTCCACTCTGTGGGGATGACCTGACCCTTCCGGCTGAGGCGATCTGCCATGACATTCATACCGCCCTGAATGAACCTCGTTACCAGCGTGAGCTTTCGATCTTTTGACCAGATGAGGAGGTCCCTTGCGATCTAGAACAACTTCCACGAAAGAGTCCCTCCCTGCTTGAAGATGTAAGCCAGGGCTGTGGTGTTGTCAGAGTCCACCTCCACCACCTTGTTAAGCTGGAGGGACTTGAAGTTTATCAAGGCCAGAAGAACCGCCAACAACTCCTTGCAATTGATGTGAAGTGTCCTTTGCTCCCGATTCCATGTTCCCGAGCATTCCTGTCCGTCCAAAGTCGCACCCCAGCCCGTGTCTGATGCGTCCGAGAGGAGACGGCGGTCGGGTTTCTGAACAGCCAAAGGTAGACTTCCTTGAGAAGAAAGCTGTTCTTACACCACGCGAGAGAAGACCTCCTCTCTTCGGAAACAGGAACTGAGACCGTCTCTAGCGTCATGTCCTTTATCCAGTGAGCAGCTAGATGATACTGAAGGGGGGGGGGGAGGTGGAGTCTCCCTAACACGATGAACAGGGCCAGCGATGAAAGTGTCCCTGTTAGACTCATCCACTACCTGACTGAGCATCGGTTCCTTCTCAGCATGCTCTGGATGCATTCTAGGGCTTGGAAGATCCTTGGGGCCGACGGAAAAGCCCGAAAAGCTCGACTCTGAAGATCCATACCCAGGTAGACAATGGTCTGGGATGAGCTGAGACTCCTCAAAATTGACCAGGAGGCCCAGTTCCTTGGTCAGATCCATAGTCCATCTGAGAATCTCCAGACAGCGACGACTTGTGGGAGCTCTTAAAAGCCAGTCGTCTGACGGAGCCGGACACAAGATCATGGTACTGCTGCACAGTCTGTGAACTGTCAACCATGGGGAAGCGAGGAAGTACAGTGACAACCCGAAGCTGTCTAGACTGTCTGGGTCGTACAGACAACTCCTTATCGGGTTGCTGAGGTTGCCGCACTGCGTCACAACAAGTCACTTCTGCTGGTTGTTGAACGTCTTCCCAGTGACACACTGACTCCGTAAACAAAAAATCCTCTAACAAGGACTAAGCTTGGACTGCATGTCTTGCAAAACAGCTCAAGGTCTATGGGAGCAGGTGTGGTAACAGACGGGGTTAGCGACTGAAAGTGGAACCATTACCTTCCCTGGAAGCATGTTATGCTTAAATAAAAGTCCATAGGAGGCTACGCAGCTAAAGGCTCCTCTCCAAATGACAGAGTCCTCAAGGGAATATCAGAAGGAGGGAGAAAAGCACTTTCCCATCTACAGGGACCATATCCGAGAAAAGCTAAGTTCTCTCAGTGAGGGTTTCACTGGTGTAAAAGCAGCAGACTAGAAGGCAAAGTTATGAAACTGCTTGACAGTCTAGTGAGTTGGCAACAACCAAAGATGTGTGACTGAGAAGCATGCGGTAAGGTATGCAGAGCATGCTGTATGCAGAGCATGCTGTATGCAGAGCATGCTGTATGTAGAGCATGCTGTAAGGTAAGCAGAGCATGTTGCATGACGTGTAACATTTCTCAGAAATTCCATGACCAGTGCTAGATTGAGTAATATCGCATTACTGTCCATTGAAAGTGCACGTGTCGAGGGAATTGATTTAGACTGTTTTGTTGATGAATTTGATAGCCGGCATGATAATCGTAGAATTAAGCTGCACTAAATATACGTACTATAATCTACTTCACCTCAGGAAAGGGAAACTCGCCCTGTTGGCAACACTGCATTACTTCATGCGTGCTTGCATGGGGTTTTAATATCAACATAATATTTACATTACATTCATAACTCATGATTCATTTTGTTTTGAAGATATTTTTGCCATATTTTGCGATTTTGTTAAAAATATATTGCAAGGAATACATATATATTTTTTTATTTAAGTAATACGAATAACCTCCATTATCATAATGTTTGTGTAGGCATACATGTATAAGATTACAAATGCAAGTTATGAAAGTAATGAGGTGTTATTATTGTCATTTGTTATTTCAAAGTTGAATGGGAAGAGGCTCAAGTTGAGGAGAAAGTGGCAGATGCATGCGTTGAGGTGGCTGACTCATAGCATGAGGTTCCTGCCTCAAGAGTTGCGCTTGCCTCAAGGGTTGAGGTGGCTGCGCAGAGAGAGGCTCTTGACTCACGAGTTGAGGTTCTTGAGGTGTGAGCTGCGAGAGTTGAGGTAGCGGCTGCGCAGAACGCAGTTCCTGTCTCACGAGTTGAGGTTCCTGAGGAGCTAGCCTCAAGAGTTGAGGCTCTCGCCTTGAGGAAAGTTGAGGTAGCAGCTGCGAGAGCTGAGGTGGCTGCCTCAAGGATTGAGGTGGCTGCCTCAAGGATGGTAGAGGTTGTCGTACCTCAAAAGGTTGTTGCCTCGAAGATGGTCTAACTGCAAGAAAATCTTGCCTCAAGGCATAAGACTCCTGCTCCCATTGTTGAGGTTGCCTTAAGGAAGGTTGAGGTTGCTGCACAACGCTGGTAACTGGCAACTCCGAACGCGGTAGGGTAGCTTGAGGAACCTCAACTTCGTACGCCTGGCAGACTGGACTGCGGTGAGGCGGAGCGCTCGCAGGAGGAGGTGTAACCTTCTCAGCCTGAAACTCACGCATTAAGACCGCAAACTGCGACTGCATGGACTGCAGCAAAGTCATCTTGGGATCAACAGACGATAAGGTCTGTTGAGGCAAAGCCTTAACAGAAGATGAGGTCTGTTGAGGCATCGCCTTACCTCTCTTAGGAGGTGTGCAGTCACCTGATGACTGCGGAGAGTCAGAGCTAACCCAATGACTGCATCCGGGTTGTTGAACTCTAGAGGTCTGGACTTTACGTTTAAGAGGTCTTGAGACCTGAGTCCAGCGTTTTCTCCCCGAAATTTCTTCTGCAGACGAGGAAAATAAGGGCTCAATCGTCTGCGGGTGGGAGTGACGGTCTCTGTAAGACACGCCCGCAACCACCGAGGATACTTCTGTGCGCCGATCAAGGCCTGCCGAACCCTTTTGCCCTTCGACATTGCTTCTCCCCTGGGCTTGGGAGCTTGCAAGAGGTCCCGGACTGGGAGGACGACTGGCACGCACAGAAGTACCCTCACGCACAACACTGACACACTTTGCGCTAATCACTTATCACTTTTGATTTTCTGTTTGCACTTATTTCACTGAACTCGAAACTTTAAGTGGTTTGTACCTGAAACACGCAATTCTATCCTTCCTTAAAAGTTAGTAATTGCGAAAACAGAATTACAATGTAACAGAAAAATCTAATGAAAGATAAATAATTCAGTGGCTGGAAAGAGACTAAACACTAGATCAAATAAACTACGTTTAAAATCTCTCACCGCATAAAGCTTGAGAACAAGAATAACACTCTAGAAACGTTTACCTTCTTCCCCTAAAGAGACTAGGGAGAAGAGCAAAAACGATAACAACGTTACTCGCTTGAACGAAACGTTTATCCAGCTCTCTCTCCCTCCGTCTCTATCTCTCTCTCTCTCTCTCTCTTGACTTAGAACCTGAGAGAAGAGCCCAATCATTTATATCGTTAAAACATATTATTGTTAAAGGAAAAAAAGTGAAATATTTCCCAAATAAAAAGTTCCTTTATTAGAATTAAAACCATTAAGCAAAGAAAGAATGAACAAAACGCTAGAAACGGTTACTCTTACTGCAACGTGACACCGTGAAAATTCTCTCTCTATCG
>NC_090743.1:44385146-44395146 GCF_036898095.1 Palaemon carinicauda
GAAATTTTTTTGAAACTAGTTATTTTTAAATCTGGATTTTATTAATTTTACATAAACAAGACATTAGTTATTTCTATATTTAATTTATCTTCTTTTTGAAAAAAGTAGGTAAGTCAGATATATTGTTTGATACTACTCTATCTTTTTCTAATTCAAGTCCAGCAGGGAGGAGGATAAATAGTTCAGTAATTAATGGAGGAAATTTATCAGAGAGAGAGAGAGAGAGAGAGAGAGAGAGAGAGAGAGAGAGAGAGAGAGAGAGAGAGATTTCAGAAATAAATTTCTTTTCTTACAACGAAAGAGTTTATCAGACATAAAGAATATTTCTCCAACCTTGACCATTTATTTATAAAACTGAATAATTTAAACTCTCCTTTGAAAAGTCAATTAAGAGTTGAAAGTTAAGAATATAGAATATAGAAGAAAATTATTAGAAAACATTATAGCTAATGCCGAATCATTGAAGAATAATTCTAAAGATTTTCCAATAAACACAAAAATAAATGGACGTATTTGTCTTTCATGGACATCAGATTCCTTGTATGAATAGAGTAACCAAATGAGTTCATGGTCCTTGTTTTTGAGGTCAATGCAAGTTGATTTCAGAGCAAAATATCTCAATCCATCTTAGTTATATCGTCGATTCTACCCCGGATTCTGTTAATAGGGTAAAGTTGGTTTCTTCTCGCGAGTACCTGTTAAATTGTGAACGTGAATACATCATGGAAGTTTTTGGTCTTAAATTGTAGTGTTAGATAGATAACTTTGTCTGTAGAACTTTTTTTATTTAGTTTTTCATCTATAACTTTGGATTTCGGTTTTCATATTTCCCTAAGCTTGTTTATTGCAAGAATAGACATTGGTTTATTCAGAATTTTAGTGTTTTATTTATTACTTTGCATTATGAATCTGTTTTAAGTTTTCATATTTCTTAAGTATTTGGTGAGAATTATATGTAATTACGAAGTATGTTTATAGATAAAGGTTACCCGGATTTCAATTTTCTAACCAAATCTTTAATTTTTTTTCTTTACTTTTTTTTTTTTTAATTGGGTTTCATATTTTCTTCAGTAAGAGCTTGATAACGTGGGTTGATCTGCAGTCCCTCCTTGTTTCAATTAGGGTTATAACTAAATTTGAGTTACTGTTAAGAAAGCTTCGTGAAAAAACTTTTATCTAATTGTTAGCGTAATTCTACCCTTGTAGACAATGATCCTTAATTTTAACCTGATTAAACTTTAAGTCATTTTAGAATTAAATGGCTTTACCTAAATCTGTTTTAAATCTGTTCCATACCATCCTTTTTTCAAAATCTGATTTCTTAGAACTTCTTTCAGGATTTGTTGAATCTCAGCTTTTGAAGATTAATTTTTTTTCGATGGTAATTAAGTTCCTAAGGATAGTAGCTACTTGTTTTTTAATTTGGTAAAAATTCAACTATTTTCACTTATCTACATTACTTTATTGAAGGCAGATTTATACGCAACAATTGTCCGGGTTTTAAACACTGCTATAACAAGGTTATGGTTTCTTTGTCAAATGATTGATTATATATTTTTCAATATTAAACTTACCCGATAATCATGTAGCTGTCAACTCCGTTGCCCGACAGAATTCTATGGAGGGATACGCCAGCTATCACAATACTAGAAGGGGGTGTACTTACCAGCGCCACCTGTGGCCAGGTACTCAAGTACTTCTTGTTGACACCTCCTCAATTATTCCTCTGTCGTGCTTCTGACAAGACGTTCTGGGATACGCTTATGTTCTTGGAGTATTTTCACGACTTTGGTGAAGTATTTCTCTTTGATTTCGGCTGTCGCTTTACTGGAAACTTCTATTTTAGCTTAGTTAGCTTTTAGAACTTAAAAAAGAGACAGAGTAAATAAGGAACTTTTCTTTTTGGGAAATATTTCAGTTTTTTCCTTTAACAATAATATGTTTTAACGATATATATGATTGGGCTCTTCTCTCAGGTTCTAAGTCAAGAGAGAGAGAGAGAGAGAGATAGAGACGGAGGGAGAAAGAGGATAAACGTTTCCCTCAAGCCTGCCAGGCGTACGAGTAACGTCGTTATCGTTTTGCTCTTATCCCTAGTCTCTTTAGGGGAAGAAACTAAACGTTTCTAGAGTGATCTAGTGTTTAGTCTCTTTCCAGCCACTGAATTTTCTTTCATTAGATTTTTCTGTTACATTGTAATTCTGTTTTCGCAATTACTAACTTTTGAGAAGGATAGAATTGCGTGTTTCAGGTACAAACCACTTAAAGTTTCGAGTTCAGTGAAATAAGTGCAAACAGAAATCAAAGTGATAAGTGATTGATGTCAGTGTTATGGGTGAGGGTACTTTTGTGCGCGCCAGTCGTCCTCCCAGTCCGGGACCTCTTGCAAGCTCCCAAGCCCAGGGGAGAAGCAATGTCGAAGGGCAAAAGGGTTCGGCAGGCCTTGATCGGCGCACAGAAGTATCCTCGGTGGTTGTGGGCGTGTCTTACCGAGACCGTCACTCCCACCCGCAGACGATTGAGCCCTTATTTTGCTCGTCTGCAGAAGAGATTTAGAGGAGAAAATAAAGGCAGAGTAACGCTGGTCTCAGGTCTCTAGACCTCTTAAACGTAAAGTCCAGACCTATGCCAGACGTACGAAGTAAAGTTCAACAACCCGGATGCAGTCATTGGGTTAGCTCTGACTCTCCTCAGTCATCAGTTTGTCGGGCTGAGAGTGCGCCTACACTCCCCCCCGCCTATGCTCGCTCCGCCTGATCGCAGTACCACCTGCCAGGCGTACGATGTTGTGGACTCTACTACAGTCCATGCAGCACAGCTTTCGGACCTGATGCGTGAGTGTCGTGCTGAGAGTGTTGCACCTCCTCCTCCTCCTGCACCGGTGGTGCACCAACCGCCTGCACCCGTTCAGCCTGTGCTGCACCCGCCTGCACCGGTGGTGCACCAACCGGCTGCACCCGTTCAGCCTGTGCTGCACCCGCCTGCACTCGCTGCACCCAGTCGCAGCACCTTCTGCCAGGCGTACGATGTTGTGGACTCTACTACAGTCCATGCAAGCACAGCTTTCGGACCTGTTGCGTGAGTATCGGGCTGAGAGTGTTGCACCTCCACCTGCACCCTTTCAGCCTGTGCTCAACCCGCCTGCACTCGCTGCACCCAGTCGCAGCACCATCTGCCAGGCGTACGATGTTGTGGACTCTACTACAGTCCATGCAAGCACAGCTTTCGGACCTGTTGCGTGAGTGTCGGGCTGAGAGTGTTGCACCTCCACCTGCACCCGTTCAGCCTGTGCTCAACCCGCCTGCACTCGCTGCACCCAGTCGCAGCACCTTCTGCCAGGCGTACGATGTTGAACCTCTTTCTGTGTTCGCTGTTCCCAGTGTTGTTCAGCCTCAGCCTTCTTTAAGGCAACCTTCGGTTTGGGATCAGGAGGATTACTCCACTCTTCCTCCTCCTCCCCTGGCTGCTCCACCGGTGGTGCAACTCTCGGTGGAGGTACAACCTCTTCCACCTGTGAGTCAGTCTCCTCAGCTGCTGCACCGAGCTCAACCCGTGCACCCTGTTCCTGCGCCTCAGACACCTCTGCTTGCGGGAACTTTACCTTGTTCTGCGCAACCTCGGTCTCTTCACGCTCCACTCATACCACAGGAACAGGAACTTTCTGCACCTTCCACTGTTGTTGTTCCAGCTCGTTCTGACTCTGCTGTTCAGCATACCTTACCTCCATTTTCAAACCATGGCAAAAATATGAATCATGAGTTATGAATGTAAGGTAAACATTATGTTGATTTTTAAACCCCATGCAAGCATGCATAAAGCACTCTAGCACTGGTCATGGAATTTCTAAGAATGTTAAACGCCATGCACACGCTCTGCTTTCCTTACAGCAGGCTCTGCTTACAGCAGGCTCTGCTTACTACATGCTCAGCATTCAAGCATGCTCTGCATTCAGCATGCTCTGCATACAACATGCTCTACATACAGCATGCTCTGCATACAGCATACTCTGCATTCATCATGCTCTGCATACCTTACCGCATGCTTCTCAACATATCTTGGGTTGTTGCCAACTCACTAGACTGTCAAGCAGTTTCATAACGTTGCCTTCTAGTCTGCTGCTTTTGCACCAGTGAACCCTCACTCAGAGAACTTAGCTTTTCTAGGATAAGGTCCCTGTAGATGAGAAAGTTCTTTTCTCCCTCCTTCTGATATTCCCTTGAGGACTCTGTCATTTGGAGGGAGCCTTTAGCTGCATAACCTCTTATGGACTTTTATTTAAGCATAACATGCTTACAGGGAAAGTAATGGTTCCACTTCAGCCGCTAATCCCGTCTGTTACCACACCTGCTCCCATAGACCTTGAGCTGTGTTGCATGACATGCAGTCCAAGCTTAGTCCTTGTTAGAGGATTTTTTGTTTACGGAGTCAATGTGTCACGGGGAAGACGTTCAACAACCAACAGAAGGGACTTGTTGTGACGCAGTGCGGCAACCTCAGCAACCCGTTAAGGAGTTGTCTGTACGACCCAGATAGTCTAGACAGATTCGGGTTGTCACTGTACTTCCTCGCTTGCCCATGATTGACAGTTTACAGACTGTGCAGCAGTATCATGATCTTGTGTCCGGCTCCGTCAGACGACTGGCTTTTAAGAGCTCCCACAAGTCGTCGCTGTCTGGAGATTTTCAAATGGACTATGGATCTGACCAAGGAACTGGGCCTCCTGGTCAATTTTGAGGAGTCTCAGCTCGTTCCATCCCAGACCATTGTTTCCTTGGGTATGGATCTTCAGAGTCGAGCTTTTCGGACTTGTCCGTCGGACCCAAGGATCTTCCAAGCCCTAGAATGCATCCAGAGCATGCTGAGAAGGAACCGATGCTTAGTCAGGCAGGGGATGAGTCTAACAGGGACACTTTCATCGCTGGCCCTGTTCATCGAGTTAGGGAGACTCCACCTCCGCCCCCTTCAGTATCATCTAGCTGCTCACTGGATAAAGGACATGACGCTAGAGACGGTCTCAGTTCCTGTTTCCGAAGAGATGAGGTCTACTCTAACGTGGTGGAAGAACAGCATTCTTCTCAAGGAAGGTCTACCTTTGGCTGTTCAGACCCCCGACCACCGTCTCTTCTCGGACGCATCGGACACGGGCTGGGGTGCGACACTGGACGGACAGGAATGCTCGGGAACATGGAATCAGGAGCAAAGGACACTTCACATCTATTGCAAGGAGTTGTTGGCAGTTCATCTGGCCTTGATAAACTTCAAGTCCCTCCAGCTTAACAAGGTGGTGGAGGTGAACTCCGACTACACCACAGCCTTGGCTTACATCTCCAAGCAGAGAGGGACTCATTCGAGGAAGTTGTTCAAGTTCGCAAGGGACCTCCTCATTTGGTCAAAGATCGAAAGCTCACGCTGGTAACGAGGCTCATTCAGGGCGATATGAATGTCATAGCAGATCGCCTCAGCCGTAAGGGTCAGGCCTTCCCCACAGAGTGGACCCTTCACAAGAATGTTTGCAGCAGACTTTGGGCCCTGTGGGGTCAGCCAACCATAGTTCTATTCGCTACCTCGATGACCAAGAAGCTCCTCTTGTATTGTTCTCCGATTCCAGACCCAGCAGCAGTTCGCGTGGATGCCTTTCTGCTGGATTGGTCCCATCTCAACCTGTATGCATTCCCGCCGTTCAAGATTGTCAACAGGGTACTTCAGAAGTTCGCCTCTCACAAAGGGACACGGTTGACGTTGGTTGCTCCCCTCTGACCCGCGAGAGAAGGGTTCACCGAGGTACTGCAATGGCTGGTCGACGTTCCCAGGACTCTTCCTCCTAGAGTGGACCTTCTGCGTCAACCTCACGTAAAGAAGGTACACCCAAACCTCCACGCTCTTCGTCTGACTGCCTTCAGACTATCGAAAGTCTCTCAAGAACTAGAGGCTTTTCGAAGGAGGCAGCCAGAACGATTGCCAGAGCAAGGACGACATCCACTCTCAGAGTCTATCAGTCTTAATGGGAAGTCTTCCGAAGCTGGTGCAAGGCCAATGCAGTTTTCCTCAACCAGTACCACTGTAACCCAGATTGCTGACTTCCTGTTACATCTAAGGAACGTAAAATCCCTATCAGCTCCTACGATCAAGGGTTACAGAAGTATGTTGGCAGCGGTTTTCCGCCACAGAGGCTTGGATCTTTCCTCCAACAAAGATCTACAGGACCTCCTTAGGTCTTTTGAGACCTCAAAGGAACGTCGGTTGTCCACTCCAGGCTGGAATCTAGACGTGGTCCTAAGGTTCCTAATGTCATCAGGATTTGAACCGTTCCAATCAGCCTCTTTTAAGGACCTCACATTAGAAACTCTTTTCCTCGTGTGCTTAGCAACAGGTAAAAGAGTAAGTGAGATCCACGCCTTCAGCAGGAACATAGGTTTCACATCTGAAACGGCTACATGTTCCTTGCGGCTCGGTTTTTTTGGCTAAAACGAGCTTCCTTCCCGTCCTTACCCTAAGTCGTTCGAGATCCCAAGCCTGTCCAACATGGTGGGGAACGAACTAGAGAGAGTACTTTGCCCTGTTAGAGCACTTAAGTACTATCTAAGAAGGTCAAAACCATTACGAGGACAATCAGAAGCCTTATGGTGTGCTATCAAGAAGCCTTCTCTACCAATGTCTAAGAACTCAGTTTCTTTCTACATCAGGCTTCTGATTAGAGAAGCAAATTCTCATCTGAAGGAAGAAGACCTTGCTTTGCTGAAGGTAAGGACACATGAAGTGAGAGCTGTGGCTACTTCAGTGGCCTTCAAACAAAACCGTTCTCTGCAGAGTGTTATGGATGCAACCTATTGGAGAAGCAAGTCAGTGTTCGCATCATTCTATCTCAAAGATGTCCAGTCTCTTTACGAGTACTGCTACACCCTGGGTCCATTCGTAGCAACGAATGCAGTAGTAGGCGAGGGCTCAGCCACTACATTCCCATAATTCCATAACTTTTTAACCTTTCTCTTGAATACTTTTTATGGGTTGTTCGGTCGGCTAAGAAGCCTTCCACATCCTTGTTGATTTGGCGGGTGGTCAATTCTTTCTTGAGAAGCGCCGAGGTTAAAGGTTGTGATGAGGTCCTTTAGTATGGGTTGCAGCCCTGTATACTTTAGCACCTTTGGGTTGATTCAGCCTCCAAGAGGAACGCTGCGCTCAGTAAGGAAGACGAACTTAAAAAAGAGACAGAGTAACGGTTCAATTCGACTTCCTTACCAGGTACTTATTATTTCATTGTTATTTGAGATAACTGTTATATGAAATATGGGATACTTAGCTATCCTTTAATCTTGTACACTGGTTTTCACCCACCCCCCTGGGTGTGAATCAGCTACATGATTATCGGGTAAGTTTAATATTGAAAAATGTTATTTTCATTAGTAAAATAAATTTTTGAATATACTTACCCGATAATCATGATTTAATTGACCCTCCCTTCCTCCCCATAGAGAACCAGTGGGACCGAGGAATAATTGAGGAGGTGTCAACAAGAAGTACTTGAGTACCTGGCCACAGGTGGCGCTGGTAAGTACACCCCCTTCTAGTATTGTGATAGCTGGCGTATCCCTCCATAGAATTCTGTCGGGCAACGGAGTTGACAGCTACATGATTATCGGGTAAGTATATTCAAAAATTTATTTTACTAATGAAAATAACATATTAATGAGCTATTGTAAAATATTTTTAAAGCTTAATAGGTTCATAATTTTTCCTTTTTTAAAATATTACTATATATTTAGTTTTAACGTCAGTCACACAAATTTAATACTTCAACACTTCGAAATCCTTCAAATCCTTATCAATGCTTAGTCTAGTTGGTAATTTTGAATATTTTGGATCTAGAATCTAGATTTTTTATTTTTAAGGTAGATTTCTTTATGAAGTAAATGATTAAAACTATCTGTTTGAGTAAAGTATTTTTAAACTCTAATACTGAAACTTCTTTCAGATTTTCAAAGATTACAATAAAAAGCAGCAAATGGAACTTTATACGGAGGAAGAGAAAATTAGATTATGAAAAATTAAAACCAAAAGCAGCAAGTTAAACTTAAAGCATAAATAGTGAAGAATCTGAAACTTTAAAAGGATTATACAAAAGAATGTAACTTTAAAAGGATTGTACAAAAGTTTGGGTCTACAAATCTACAGATGAATTCAGCGGAAATAGAGGTTAGTTTTTTCTAGTTTTATAAATCATATCTGGCAGCCTCCACCGCCTCCGGGCCCCTACAGGGGTGGAGACTGTCTCCCATGCCCTTACCGTAAGTTGCTTAATGACCTGCGGGAAGGGTGTGGGTTTTGTCACTAATCCATAATTACTTTACAGTTAATTACTTTTAAAAACTTTTAGTTTTGGTCATTTAAAGTAAAGTAATACATTCATGATTTTTATTTTAATTCCAGTTTTTATTCTTGGGTAATGTTAACTTCCTGCACTTTTGAAATATTAATCTACCTATCTACGTACATTTATTTCATTTTTTTTTTTAAAGAAACTTGATTCAGCTTTATACTTCAATTAACTAGAATTTTGGAGAAATAATTTTCTCCAATGGAAGTTAGTTTTATGAAGAGCCTTCTGCCAATAAGCTAACTGAAACAACCTAACGTTTACTCTGATGTTCATCCAATAATCCAAACACTAAGTTGACTGGGTATTAACAAAAGTCTTTGTTCCCGCTCGTGTACAAAAATTCTTATTCACTCTGTACTTCTCGCTATGGGAATGAATCTGTGATTATCCCTATAGCTGTAGGTAAGGTGTATCAGAGGCCCTCTTAATTACACTGGCTGGCTTATCGGGATGGTAAAGAGATCCGTTGTATAGTTAAGAAAAACATCTAAAGTAATTATTGTTTAAGCATGTCCCTTGGCTTATAATTTTGAAAGTCTTGTTCACTGTAGCGCTATGAATTTTTGCTTTATTTAATCTTGCTGATGGAAGGGATATACACTACTCTGGGGTGGGACTGTAAAGTGAGTTTGTAATTAGTATTTAAGACTATTAAATCTAGTTAAATTTAGTTAATATGAACTCTTTATTTTACTGAGTACCTTATTACGTAACCTATGTAATTGAATGTAACTTCAGTCGGTATTTAAAATACAGGTTTATAAGCTGTATATTTAAAAAGTGCAGAAGTTTTTTTTTTTTTTAAGGCATGAGTGCCTCTTCAGCTGAATAAAAAATTTCACAAGCTTCAAAGGCAAACTAAAACAAATTAAAATTATAAAATAGTAATTAAACTTCAGCTGTAGTACTTCATCTTGTAATTGAGATTTTTCAATTTACATTTGATACATTATGGAACTTCTTTATTCTTCACGTGAATTGGCACTTGGTAGAGAGTGCGAAAACTTCTGCACTTTCTTAATATATAAAACAATTGTCTATCTTTAATACCCAAGGATTGTAGACGCGGCATGGTGTTTTGAAGTAAATTTTTTAATAAATCATCCAGAGACACTTTCTGGCATTTCTTTAATCATTGCAGGACTGGTTCACCGGAGCAGTGGTTCAGTGTTCTTGAAAAAACTACTTGGTGAAATCGAAAAGGGATTTACTATAAATCTTCAACGAGGTGAGAATCCTTCCATAGCAACTTGGAATTATATCAAGATTATACTCAGTGTCTGTTTCTAGTGACTCAACTTGGGGCAATTTTTCAACTTGTGTATTTAATCTGTCCTGAATATTGTTTGCCAAAAAAAAAAGAATAGTAACAAATATTTACTATATCCTTTAACTTCAATTTTCCACAAGTGCTAAATATGAATGTTATCCACTTAAATTTGGAAATTTTATCAAAAAGCATGCATAACATTTTTTCAGTGAGTGTTACGAATGAGAATTGTTCAGATTGAGGTAAAGCATTTTGGAGATAAAGCATTTTGGAAAAAACTGCGTTAAATCGTCCTAAATTGACGGCTACTGATCTAAATGTCGATCAATAGTTATATTCAAATGCTGTAATAAAGA
>NC_090743.1:44402646-44405146 GCF_036898095.1 Palaemon carinicauda
AGTTTACCCATAAAGGACTTGATGACCAAAGCCGACGCCCTTATGGACACCCACTTCAAGACTTCCATCAACACCTCCACCCCTGATGAAGAGGACGCCTATTCAACGTCACCCGAAGCTGACAGGAAGGCCGTAGGACATACACGCCTACCACGTGACGTGCCGAAGCGGCGACAAAGCCACCCACCACCCTTCACTCGCTCGCGCCCCAACCAACGACTTCTACAGCCACTTACTATCTCCCATTCGCCGCAATTTTGCTACTATCACTTCAGATTCGGGGCAACCGCGAAGAAATGTGCCAAGGATTGTCAGTGGCCAAAAACTATGTAAGTAGGCCATTGCTCGTGGCGGTGGCCTCCTGTGTTTCTAATCTTTTCTTTTTACAGGATGCAGGAACGGGCGTGTGATTTTTGGTAGACACAGGTGCTTGTGATTCTCTTTTGCCAAGGGAACTCTTCAGGACACGACGTAGTCTGTCTACGTCTTCCGACGTCTGCTTGGTAGCTGCCAACAGATCTGCCATACCCACCTATGGTTACGAGAACCTCACATTATCGTTCGGAAACGGTAAATTTAATTGGAAGTTTTTCGTTGCTGACGTCCCATTGCCCATCCTCGGTGCGGATTTCCTCTCTCATTTCCCTCTTCTGGTCGATGTCGCCCACCAACGATTGGTCAACGCAGACTCGTACTTGTCGACACCTCTTCAACCAGCCCCCTCCAACCTCGCTCTCCACATCAGCGCACCCTCAGATGCCTACGCCCACCTCCTCACGTCATACCCGGATTTTTTCCGTCCAGAACTTCGCCAAACGCCCACGGCTCCTGCCAAGCATGGTATTTATCACCATATCAAGACGACGGGACCCCCAGTCTTCGCAAAATTCAGACGTCAGGCACCGGAACGATTGGCTGCCGCCAAACAGACGTTCGCTGAAATGGAGGAAATGGGCCTTTGCCAAAAGGCCGCCAGCCCATGGTCGTCACCCTTATACATCGTTCTGAAGAAAGACGGCTCCCTCCGTCCGTGCGGGGATTACAGGCACCTGAACATGCAAACAGAACCAGATCAATACCCCCTCCCAAACATTGCCGAAGTGACCTCCTACCTGCACAAAGCGAAGGTTTTCTCTACGCTCGACCTCCTGAAGGGGTATTATTAGGTGCCTATGAACCCAGAAGACATCCCCAAGACTGCCATCACCACTCCGTTTGGTACATACACCTTCAATTACTCCTGTTTTGGCCTTCGTAATGCTAGGGCCACATTTCAACGTCTTATGGATGGCATCTTAGGGGACCTCCCCTTTCTGTGTATGTTATGTGGACGACATACTTGTGTTCTCCTTCTCAAAAGAGGAACACCTCCGTCACCTGCGCATCGTGCTCGACCGCCTGCAACAAAACGGCCTTGTAGTCCGGTACGACAAGTGTACCTTTGGCGCCAACAAAGTGTCGTTCTTAGGGCACCGCATCACTCCCGAAGGAGTCCATCCCCTCCTTGAGAAGGTAGTAGTCGTTCAGGACTTCCCCGTGCCCTCGACTGTCAAAGCTCTGCAGGAATTTTTGGGTATGATCAACTATTATCACCGTTTTTTGTCAGCCATTGCCGCCACTCTTGGTCCCCTCTACGCCTCCCTCAAGGGCAAGCCAAAGGACCTGAAGTGGGGTCCCCTTCAAGAAGCAGCCTTCATCAATGCAAAGAAGGCCCTATCAACTGCTGCAGCTCTCACTTTTCCTATCCCACATGCCCCTCTCCTTCTCTCCACCGATGCCAGCGACGTCGCTATTGGTGCAGTACTCGAGCAGGTGGTCAACGGCTCGCCCCGCCCATTGGCCTTCTTCAGCAGAAAACTGTCAAGGGAAGATCCGTGTTATTCTACCTTCGATCGCGAATTGCTGGCGGTGCACTTGGCTGTCCGTCACTTTCACCATTTCTTACAATGTACGCCCTTTGTCATTCGCACAGACCACATGCCTCTGGTGCATGCCTTCACTCGACAGTCTGACGCCTGGTCCGCCCGTCAACGCCGACATCTCTCCGCCGTGGCTGAATACAATTGCACCCTTCAATACGTCCCTGGGAAAATGAATCCCGTTGCCGGTGCCCTGTCAAGAAATACGTTGGCTGCCGTTCGACTGGGATTGGATTACAACGCCCTGGCTGAAGCCCAACGACAGGATCCCGAGTATCAAGCATGTAGGATATCCTGCACGTCCCCCCGTTGGGAAGACTTCCCCCTCGAAGACTCCAACCCCACCCTCCTCTGTGACGTCAGTACTGGTAGACCGCGACCTTGGATCCCTGCTCCCATACGCCGGCAGGTGTTTGATTTCATTCACGGCCTTTCACATTCTTCGTGCCGTTCTACTGCACAGCTGCTGAAGACGAAGTTCCTTTGGCACGGCATTTCTAAGGATGCTAAGGATTGGGTCCGCGCCTGTACTTCTTGCCAAACTTCCAAAATACATCGACACACGGATTCAGGAGTGGGCA
>NC_090743.1:44410146-44415146 GCF_036898095.1 Palaemon carinicauda
GCCAAAATCAGGTAAATTTCTAGGTATCCCTGACCATTGGCAAAAGCACCAGGTAGGTTTCTGGGTATTCCTGACTATTAGCGCCAAAATCAGGTCGATTTCTAGGTATCCCTGATCATTGACCACAGCTACAGGTAGGTTTCTGGGTATCCCAGACGATTGGCACCAAAATCATGTCAATTTCTACGCATCCCTGACCATTGACAACAGGACCAGGTAGGTTTCTGGGTATCCCTGACGACTGGCACCAAAATCAGGTCAATTTCTAGGTATCCCTGACCATTCACAACAGCACCAGGTAGGTTTCTGGGTATTCTTGACGAATGGCGCCTAAATCAGGTTGATTTTTCGGTATCCCTGATAATTGACAACAGCACCGAGTAGGTTTCTGGGTATCCCAGACGATTGGCGGCAAAATCAGGTTAATTTCTAGGTATCCTTGATCATTGAAAACAGCACCAAGTAGGTTTCTGGGTATCCCTAACGATTGGCGCCAAAATCAAGTTGTTTTCTAGGTATCCCTAAACATTGACAACTATACCAGGTAGGTTTCTGGGTATCAACCTGGTTTAGGCGCCAATTGTCAAATTGGCGCCTAAATCAGGTCGATATCTAGGTATCCCTGACTATAGACAAAACTACCATGTAGGTTTTTGGGTATCCCTGATAAATGGCGCCTAAATCAGATCAATTTCTAGATATCCCTGACCATTGGCGCCCAAATGAGGTCGTCTTATAGGTATCCCTTACCATTGACAACAGCACCGGCTAGGTTTCTGTGTATCCCTTACGATTGGTGCCAAAATCAGGTCGATTTCTAGGTATCCCTGACCATTGGCAACAGCAACAGGTAAGTTTCTGGGTAACCCTGTCGATTGCCGCCAAAATTAGGTCGATTTTTTTATGTCCATGACCATTGACAACAGCACTAGGTAGGTTTCTAGGTATCCCCAACGATTGGCACTAAAATCAGGTCGATTTCTAGGTATCCCTGACCATTGCCAACAGCATCAGGTAGGTTTCTGGGTATCCCTGACGATTGGCGCCTAAATCAGGTCGATTTCTAGGTATCCCTGGCCATTGACAACAGCACCACGAAGGTTTTTGTGTATCCCTGACCATTGGCACCTAAATAAGGTCGATTTCTCGGTATTCCTGACCATTGACAACAGGACAAGGTAGGTTTCTGGGTATCCCTGACGATTGGCGCTTAAATCAGGTCAATTTCTAGGCTTCCCTGACCATTGACAACAGCAGAGGGTAGGTTTCTAGATATCCCTGACCATTGGCGCCCAAATGAGGTCGTCTTCTAGGTATCCCTAACCATTGACAGCACCACTAGGTATGTTTCTGGGTATCCCTGACGATTGGCACAAAAATCAGGTCAATTTCTAGGTATCCCTGACCATTGACAACAGGACCAGGTCGATTTCTACGTATCCCTGACATTTGCCAACAGGACCAGGTAGGTTTCTGGGTATCCCTGACCCTTGGCGCCCCAATGAGGTCATCTTCTTGGTATCCCTGACCATTGACTATACCACTAGGAAACTTTCTGAGTATCCCTGACGATTGGCAACAAAATCAGGTCTTGTTCTAGGTAGCCCTGAAAATTAACAACACCACTAGGAAGGTTTCTGGGTATCCCTGACGATTGGCACGAAAATCAGGTCGATTTCTAAGTATCCCTGACCATTAACAACACCACTTAGCAGTTTTCTGGATATCTCTGATAATTGGCGCTAAAATCAGGCTGTCTTCTATGTACTCTTAACCATTAACAACACCAATAGGAAGGTTTCTGGGTATCCCTTACCATTTGAACCAAAATCAGGTAAATTCATAGGTATTTCTGTGCATAAATAACACTTCCTGGTAGTTTTTATGGGTATCAATGACGATTGGTGCCAAAATCTGGTTATCTTCTAGGTATATCTGACCATTAACAACACCACCAGGTAGTTTTCTGGGCATTCCTGACAATTGGTGCTAAAATCAGGTCGTCTTCTATGTACTCTTGGCCATTACCAACACAAATATGAAGGTTTCTTGGTATCCTTTACCATTCAAACCAAAATCAGGTCGATTTCTAGGTATCCCTCACCATTAATAACACTGCCTGGTAGTTTTTTTGGGGGCATCAGTGACGATTAGTGCCAAAATCAGGTTATCTTCTTGTTATTCCTGACCATTAACAACACCAACAGGTAGCTTTCTGGGTAGCCCTGATAAATGCCGCTAAAATCAGGTCGTCTTTTAGGTACTCTTAACCATTAGCAACACCACTAGGAAGGTTTCTGGGTATCCCTTACAATTCTAACCAAAATCAGGTCGATTTTTAGGTATCCCTGACCATTAATAACACTGTCTGATAGTTTTTTGGGTATCAGTGACAATTAATGCCCAAATCAGGTTATAATATAGTTATTCCTGACCTTTGACAACACCAACAGGTAGTTCTCTGGGTATCCCGGATAATTGCATCTAAAATCAGGTCGTCTTTTTTGTACTCTTAACCATTAGCAACACCACTAGGAAGGTTTCTGGGTATCCCTGACGATTCGTAATAAAATCAGGTTGATTTCTAGGTATTCCTGACCATTGACAACACCACCAGGTATTTTTCTGGGTATCCCTGAAAATTGCCATTAAATAAGGTCGTGTTTTATGTATGCTTAACCATTAGCAACACCACTAGGAAGGTTTCTGGGTATCCCTGACGATTTGAACCAAAATCAGGTCAATTTCTAGGTATCCCTGACCATTGACAACACCACCATTTAGATTCCTGGGTATTCCTGACGATTAACGCTAAAGTCAGGTCGTCTTCTGGGTATCCCTAACCATTGACAATACCACCAGGTCGTTTACTGGGTATTCCTGATGATTAACGCCAAAATCAGGTCGTCTTCCGGGTGTCCCTGACCATTGACAACACCACCAGGTAGATTTCTGTATATTCCTGATGATTAACACCAAAATCAGGTTGTCTTCTGGGTATTCCTGACCATTGACAACACCACCAGGAAGGTTTCTTGGTAATTCCTGACGATTAGCACCAAAATCAGGTCAATTTCTAGGTATCCTTGATAAATGACAACACCACCAGGTAGTTTTTTGAGTATCTTGACGATTGGTGCCAAAACCAGGTCGTCTTCTAGGTATCCCTTACCATTGACAACACCACCAGGTAGTTTCTGGGTATTCCTGACAATTAACACTAAAATAAGGTCGTCTTCTGGGTATTCCTGACCGTTAACAACACCATCAGGTAGTTTTCTGGGTATTCCTGACAATTAACACTAAAATAAGGTCGTCTTCTGGGTATTCCTGACCGTTAACAACACCATCAGGTAGTTTTCTGGGTATTTCTGACAATTAACACTAAAATAAGGTCGTCTTCTGGGTATTCCTGACCGTTAACAACACCATCAGGTAGTTTTCTGGGTATCCATGATGATTGATGCCAAAATCAGGTCATGTTCTTGGTATCGCTGGCCCTTAACAACACCACCAGGTATTTTTCTGGGTACTTCTGACGATTAATGCCAAAATCAGGTCGTCGCCTGGGTATTCCTGACTGTTAACAACACCACAAGGAAGGTTTCTGGGTATCCCTAATGATTCGCACCAAAATCAGGTCGATTTCTAGGTATCCTTGACCAACGACAACACCATTAGGTAGTTTTCTAGGCATCCCTGATTATCGATGTCAAAATCAGGTTATATTCTAGTTAGCCCTGACCATTCACAAATACACCAGGTGGTTTTCTGGGTATGCCTGATAATTGCCGCTACATCAGGTCGTATTATATGTACTCTTTACCATGAGCAACACCACTAGGAAGGTTTCTGCGTATCCCTGACGATTCGAACCAAAATCAGGTCATTTTGTAGGTATCCCTGATAATTGACAACACCTCCAGGTAATTTTCTGGGTATTTCGGATAATTAACGCTCAAATCAGGTCGTCTTCTGGGTATCCCTAACCACTGACAACACCACCAGGTAGTTTTCTGGATATTCCTGACAATTAACGCCAAAATCAGGTCATCTTCTGGGTATCCCGGACCATTGACAACACCACCAGGTAGTTTTCTGGGTTTTCCTGACGATTATTGCCAAAATCAGGTCGTCTTATGGTTATTCCTCACCATTAACAACACCACTAGCGAGGTTTCTGGGTATCCCTGACGATTGGCGCCTAAAATTGGTTGATTTCTAGGTCTCCTTGACCAAAGATAACACCTCCAGGTAGTTTTCTGGGTATCCTTGACGATTTGTCGCCAAAATCAGGTTTTTCTCATGGTATCCCTGACTCTTGACAACACCATCAGGTAGTTTTCTGGGTACTCCTGACGATTAACGCCGAAATCAGGTCATCAACTGGGTATCACTGACCATTGACAAGACCAACAGGTAGTTTTCTGGGTAATGCTTACTATTAATGCCATAATCAGGTCGCCATCTGGTTATTCCTGATCGTTAACAACATCACTAGGAAGGTTTCTGGGTATCTCTGATGATTTGTACCAAAATCAGGTCGATATATAGGTATCCTTGACCAATGACAACACCATCAGGTAGTTTTCTGGGTATCCAAGACTATTGCTTCAAAAATCAGGTCGTCTTCTGGGTATTCCTGACCATTAACAACATCACTAGGAAGGTTTCTGGGTATTCCTTGATATTTGCTCCAAAATGAGGTAGATTTCTAGGTATCCTTGACCATTACCATCACCGCCAGGTAGTTATCTGGGTATCCATGACAATTGACGCCAAAATAAGGTCGTCTTCTGGGTATTTCTGACCATTAATAACACTACTAGGAAGGTTTCTGAGTATCCCTGGTGATTCACGCCAAAATCAGGTTGATTTTTAGGTATACGTGAGCATTAACAACACTGCTAGGTAGCTTCTTGTGTATCCCTAACGATTGGTGTCAAAATCTAGTTGACTTCTTGGTATACCTGACCATTAACAACACCACCAGATCGTCT
>NC_090743.1:44422646-44427646 GCF_036898095.1 Palaemon carinicauda
TCAGCACCCAAGCCCCCTTTCCCTCCAAGCTAGGACCAAGGAGGGCCAGGCAATGGCTGCTGATGACGTAGCAGATAGACCTATAGGCTCCCCCAAACCCGCCATCCATGGCTCACAAGGATGGTAAGGTTGCAGCGACTAACAAGTTTGAGCGGGACTCAAACCCCAGTCAGGGACGTCACCACATCGGGCGCGCCCCCCTCCCCCTCCCCGCCCCCGTTTTTTTTTGGTTTCCACCCAACTAAAATAATATTTTTTGTTTAACGAGGGAATATTTATATATGATTTCTTTGACGGAACATTAAATGGGATTATTGGTTCTTTATTTGTTTATGTTTAAAGGGTTATTTTCTTATTACTGGGTTTCGATGAAGTTTTTGATAAAAAAATACTTTAACATTTGTGGTTGGATTGGCAAGGAAACCTATTTTAAATGTATTACTATTCTTTTCAATCGAATGATTATTCTCCATATTTCAATAATACCCCACTATATGCCAATATATATTTTTTCTATAAATTATTTTGAATATTTATTTTCAGGCTATATCGATGAAATTATTGGAAATAAGTTTGTTTTAGCATTTGTGGGATGGATTGGAAAGGAAAGCTATTTGGAATTTATAATGATTCTTTTCTTCAAAAAAAAATTTGCCAAATTTCAGTTATAATTCCTCACTATATGCCAACGTATTTTCTTTATAAATTAAAATAAATATTTATTTTTTAGACTATATATGCATTTTTTTCAAACAATCCATCTTTATCTAATTAGATATATCATCAATTATAAAAGATAGAAATCCACTATTGAAATTACTTATTTAACATAACGTGAAAGGAAAATAGCAATCTTATAATCTCATGGTAATATAGATATATAAAAATATAAAGATATAAAAAGAAATTCAGTAAGCATTGAAAAAGGAAGCTATATGAGTGTCAAGATGTTTTAGGTGAAAAACTCTAACCTTAGTAGAAAAAGAAATACAGTAAGAATAAACGAAAGAAACAGATAATAAACTCTTACGTTGATAGAAAAAGAAATATAGTAAGAATAAACGAAAGAAACAAAGAAAATAAACTCTTACGTTAATAGAAAAAGAAATACAGTAGGAATAAAGAAAAGAAACAAAGATAAGTAATTCTTACGTTAATAGGAACAGAAACACAGTAGGAATAAACGAAAAAGAAAAAAAAAATATAAGCAATTCTTACGTTATTAGGGAAAGAAATACAGGAAGTACATCTTTAGTTCATGATAAGGCCACCAGAGGTTATAATTCTTGAGTCAAAGTCATATTAAGAAACTTTTCCACTTTTGAATATCGTGGTGGAGTAAAGGTGAACTCTTCCAAGTATACCAGAGAGAGAGAGAGAGAGAGAGAGAGAGAGAGAGAGAGAGAATACTGGCAGGAAATCTTATGTGTCCATAATCAGTGTTGATTCTGTTTGATATATTTCAAATGTTTAACAGGAGAGAGAGAGAGAGAGAGAGAGAGAGAGAGAGAGAGAGATACTGCCAGGAAATCTTAGATCTCGATAATCAGTGTTGATTCTGTTAGATATATTTCAGATGATTAACAGGAGCGAGAGAGAGAGAGAGAGAGAGAGAGAGAGAGAGAGAGAGAATACTGGCAGGAAATCTTATGTGTCCATAATCAGTGTTGATTCTGTTAGGTATATTTCAAATGATTAACAGGAGAGAGAGAGAGAGAGAGAGAGAGAGATAGAGAGAGAGAGAGAGAGAGAGAGAGAGAGAGTGTGTGTGTTTTGACCGCATTTTCCACCTCATTGTGTAACTGGTATTTCCTCGTGAAGGCCATCTTTATTCGTGTGAATGAAAATGGAGCTAAACAGAGAGAGAGAGAGAGAGAGAGAGAGAGAGAGAGAGAGAAGAATTAACAACTTCAAGAATGAATTAATTTAAATTACATGGCGTTGCAATGATTGTTGTCTATGATGCCACTGGTAAAGATTGCACATAATTTTCCACTAAAATTGCGATGCCAACAGACATCTTTAGACGATTACATAATAGTTCTGGTATATCAGATTACTTTAAATTAATAGAAATATCTTCAATGGTCTTAATATAAGTTATAGATAACGTTTTAAAACTCTATTTCTGTTATTGATTATCAACATTGTCGTAGTTGAGATTTCCCGTATGATTCTTATACAAAATATATTCAGTGTATATAATTAAGTTGAAACTTATAGATAATAAATTCAATCCTTATAATTACGTTCAAACTTATACCTAATAAATTCAATCATTGTAATGATGTTTAATATTCTATAACAAGTCACCTTTGAAACTAATGAAAAAAAAGACCTTTAATGTTCATATAAAACAAATCATTGAAACTGAAGGAGAAAACTCGAACGATACCGGCAGATTAAATGGTAAACCATAATCCCACACCTTAATGAAATCCGAATCCCCAATACCATTTCAGTGCAATGACCTAGTTCAAAGGAAGGTCCATTTCCCTACCCCTTTGGTTTTAATATAGTTGGGCTACTTAAACGAGCTGTTGCTGATTGAGTAAGGGGCGTTTACCTATCTGCCTCAACGCAGAGGCTTCAGGAGAAAGAGAAATTCTAATGTCGCCACATACATATTCATTTCAAACGATTCGACATTTCAATGTCATCATCAGTCTTACCTAAAGTAAAGATAAAAGAAACAATCTATCCTTCAGATAGCACTGATGATGACATTTGAAATGCCGCAACGTTTGAAATAAACATGTATGCAGTGACATTAGTATTTTTGTTTCTCCTGAGAATAAGATTTCCTAGAAACGTCCCCATCTCTCATCTACAGAGACTTCAATTTCACTTAACATTTAGGCGAATTGTAGGGGGCCTTTACCGATCTGGTTTAACGTAGCAACTCCAATTTCCCTTTCCCATTTATATGGTCATGATTCACTTCGATGATGATGATTCAGATTGCCATGGTATCTGCATGATAAGGGCTCTGGCCCTGGGCTGCCCACTTGGGTTCACTTCGTTCATTTGTTCGGTTTAAATTGATACGCACAAGGCATACCAAGGGCTCTTGCATTGGCAATTCACTTCTTGCTTTCTTAGCTCCAAAGTTATCTGTTATTTTGCGCAAGTTAGCAAGAAGAGGAGCTTTTAGCACTAGTTGGAGAATTGGAAATGTTACTCCTCTATGTAAATGTGTTTGTGGTAGCTCAAGCCACAGTGATTACCGCCCAATTTCCATAACTCCCATATTATCTAAAGTTTTTGAACGTCTTCTGGCAAAACGTCTTAATAGGTTTGCTGAAGGTAATCATCTACTCCCTAGTTTGCAATTTGGTTTTCGTAAAGGCCTTGGAGCATGTGATGCCCTTCTTACAATCTCCAATGCTGTACAGAAATCCCCTGATTGTGGTCGGGAAGTTCGGATGATTGGCCTTGATTTTAGTGCTGCCTTTGACCGTGTTAATCATGAGGCCCTTGTTTTCAAACTGAAACAGTTGGGAGTGGGTGGGTCGTGTCTTAGCATTATTATTGATTTTTTAAGTAATAGATCTCAAAGAGTTGTTGTTGATGGGCACCATAGTGATTATAGGAATGTGATATCCGGTGTTCCACAGGGTAGTGTTCTTGGCCCATTACTTTTCATACTATATACACATGACATGTGGTTTGGCCTAGAAAACAAGCTTGTTGCATATGCAGATGATGCTACTCTCTTTGCATCAATTCCATCCCCTGAATGTAGATCTAGGGTTGGTGAATCTCTTAATAGAGATTTAGCTAGAATTAGTGCATGGTGCAAATTATGGGGTATGAAGTTGAATCCTAACAAAACTCAAAGTATGATTGTAAGTAGGTCAAGGACGGTGGTTCCTCAACATCCGGATCTCAGTATTGATAATGTTTCTTTAAATATGTATGACTCTTTCAAAATTTTAGGTGTGATTCTCGACAGTAAATTTACTTTTGAGAAACATATAAGGTCTGTGTCTTCTTCAATTTCACAAAAAATAGGCTTATTGAGAAAGTCTTTCAAGATTTTCGGTGATCAATCTATTCTGAAGAAGTGTTTTAATTCTTTCATTCTACCTTGTTTTGAGTATTGTTCTCCTGTCTGGTCTTCAGCTGCTGATTCTCATCTTAATTTGTTGGACAGAAACTTACGGTCTATTAAATTTCTTATTCCTGATCTAGATATTAATCTCTGGCACCGTCGTTCAATTAGTTCATTATGCATGTTGCATAAGATTTTTCACAACTCTGACCATCCTTTACATTCAGATCTCCCTGGACAATTCTATCCTATTCGTAATACTAGGCAGGCAGTTAATTCTAATAGCCAGGCCTTCTCCATCACGAGGCTCAATACTACGCAGTACTCTAGAAGTTTTATTCCAGCTGTGACCAAGTTGTGGAATGATCTTCCTAATCGGGTGGTTGAATCAGTAGAACTTCAAAAGTTCAAAGTTGGAGCAAATGCTTTTTTGTTGACCAGGCGGACATGAGTCTTTTTATAGTTTATTTATGACATATTTGTTTTTGATGTTGTTGATAGTTTATTATATGACATGTCTGTTTTGACGTTGTTTCTTATTTTAGAATGATTTATTGTTAATTTGTTCTCTTCATTTACTTATTTCCTTATTTCCTTTCCTCACTGAGCTATTTTTCCTTGTTGGAGCCCCTGGGCTTATAGCATCTTGCTTTTTCCAACTAGGGTTGTAGCTTGGATAGTAATAATAATAATAATAATAATTAGATTACTTTACCTTATGTAGAACACCTGCTCTGGCGTTGGCAGCCCGTAGCATTTCACTTCTTTTCTATCTGTTCTGTAAAGATTGTCTTGCCTTATGCAAGACACGTGCTCTTGCATTTGCAGCCCGTAACAATTCACTTCTGCTGTGTTTGTTTTGTAAAGATTGCCTTGCCTTATGCAAACCACGTGCTCTTGTGTTGGCTACCCGTAACAATTCACTTCTGTTCTGTCTGTTCTGAAA
>NC_090743.1:44437646-44440146 GCF_036898095.1 Palaemon carinicauda
TGCGAATCTTTCGATTTCCTTTTGTCAATAATTGGTAAGACGAGAAGGAAGCATCGTATAAACAGACGGCGGATTATTCTAATATATATCAGACTTTTGCTCCCATTTCCATTTTGACATGAACATTAATCTCTCTCTCTCTCTCTCTCTCTCTCTCTCTCTCTCTCTCTCTCTCTCTCTCTCTCTCTCTCTCTCTCATTATGAAGGATTATCTAATGAACTGAAGAGGGATTCATCTCTCTCTCTCTCTCTCTCTCTCTCTCTCTCTCTCTCTCTCTCTCTCTCTCTCTCTTTCCATTATGAAGGATTATCTAATGAACTGAAGGGGGATTCATCTCTCTCCCTCTCTCTCTCTCTCTCTCGCTCTCTCTCTCTCTCTCTCTCTCTCTCTCTCTCTCTCTCTCTCTCTCTCGCTTTTAGATTCATCTTGAAACGGCTGATGAGAAATTATACGAAGTTTGTCGAGAGATGATAAGAAGAAAATCTTTCTTATGAATTTTTTTTATATTTTTTTCGCCGGGAATAAATTCTAAAGAATTTTTTTAAGAACCTTTAATAAAGACTATGCTTTTTCAATTTGATGGAAATTCATGTAATCCATTTCATTATTATTATTATTATTATGATGATGATGATGATGATGATGAGGAAGATTATTATTATTATTATTATTATTATTATTATTATTATTATTATTATTATTATGATGGGGAAGATTATTATTATTATTATTATTATTATCATTATTATTATTATTATTATTATTATTATTAATATCATCTTTTAGTGTGAGATTTAATGATTTGCAAGCTTAACGTATATTCAATTCTATATTCATAAATCTATTTCATAAAGTTATTTAAATAAAACTCAAGTTTTTCTTTGTATAATCTAATAAGTGATTTTATGACAATGGCTTTGAACTAAGCATCAATGCTCGTGCTAGAAAAATAAACAGAAATATATCTAATATGAATTATAAATGCATTCATCTGAGGTGGATAGTTTTAAACTACACTGTTTAACTTTTTTATTAAAAAAAGGTAAATGCTTGGCAACAGTTATTCCAGGATTTTCTCCGTTTTAAAAACGTATATATCAACGTTAAGGGAGGATATTACGATCACCAACCCATAAAAGATAATAACAAAGTAAGGAAAAATTACGGTTGCCTGTATTTTACTGAAATAAGGCTGCGAACATTATACTCTTGAGGAGAATTTTCAATTAAAATTACGTTTTTTAACAGTGTAGTATTTTCTTCAATATAGGAAAGTTTCTCTAATACCTTTTTATTATCCTTTTACTAACAACAATTCGGAAGCAAGAGACACCTAATCTCTAAAGTTGAAAATTACGATGACTTTCCCTCGGGTATACGAAGGTCGATAGATTTCGAGATGAGATTGAAGAGTGAACTTTTTTTCTCTCTTTTTTTTTTTTTTTTTTTTTTTGAGATCCAACCGTCAAATTTGATGTCTGGATAATCAATGGTCCTCTCTCAACATAAACATGAAGTGGTATTTTTTCCCTGTTTTGCTGATTGGTTATTTGAATAATTTTTTCTAGAGGCTTTCAAAATAATGAATCATTTTCTCAGGGACGCAAGTTTTATCCAAATATGGGATTGATTTAGACTAAAAATTTATCATTCTTAAGAAATTCTGCATATCACTGCTGAATAGTTTCCTCGGCCCTTATCATTACGCATGTTAACTACGTTCCACTACAACATAGTAGCCATCAGGCTCGTAATTCAATGCTTAGGTCAGAATGGTTAAATGTTTAAAGGCTTCTCATGAATGGCAGAGGCCAAGGACAGAGGCATTGTCCTAGCAAGACATTGGCACTATACTAGCAGGATATTGCCCTAGAGACTGACCACATATTCTTATGATCAGCACCCTAGCTTTTTCTCCACCCAAGCTACCAGCTGATGACTCAGCAGGGAGAGGTATAGGCTTCCCTTAGCTCACAAGGATTGTGCGTTTGCAGACACTACAAGAAACTAACAAGCTTAAACGTGACTCGATCCCCAGTTCGGTTAGATAGGCAGGCTGGGACGTTTCAAATAGGCTACCACAAGAGGGATCACAAATCCCGTTTTTTTTTCTTCTTCATCTTCTTAAGGAAATGATACAAATCATTTACCGCTATCTCCGTGGAATTGATCTGTCTCTTAAAGACGAGGCTGCCAACCTCTCATCCAGATGAATCATAAAATCAACGAGATTATTATTATTATTATTATTATTATTATTATTATTATTATTATTATTATTATTATTATTATGGTAGAAGACCCTCTTTAAAACCAGTTTGATTGAAACAATGGCTGCCTCAGTAGCCTTAATTTTGCAGTCTATTTTCTCCATAGCTCGAATAATCTTTTCTCTATTACTCTGTTCTGCCAGTAATTGAGTAAACGTCATTTTTCATGAGTGAGAAGTCAAAATCAGTAAGTCCAAGTTAAGTATTTAATGCAAAGTTGACAATCTAG
>NC_090743.1:44447407-44459907 GCF_036898095.1 Palaemon carinicauda
ATCCAGTTGATCCAGACCCAAAACAAATACATCTTGCTTTTCCAACTATAGTTAAACCTTACCTGCTAATAATAATAACAACCAGAGGGGCACTGAGTAGATCATAGAGCTCCACCGCGGCAGCTTATTTCTCAACCTTTTGCTCGATCTTAACCTTGACCTTCGACTTTAACATTTATTAATTGGCGTTCATTTTCATACACTCAAATATGAACCAAGTTTGAATTCTCTGAGACAACAAAGTCCAAACCTAAAACTGATTATGTGAATTGGACATTTTGCTTGACCGTGACCTGACCTTTGACCTTGACCTTCCAAAATTTAATATTTTCAAGGTTTTTAAATAACAGTTAATCACTGAATGTTTTCATTATCCTATGATTAATGTTATGGCCAGGAAGCCGTTCTCAATTAAACGCACACAGAACAAACACACAAATTGGGGTGAAAATATAACCTCCTTCCAACTTCGTCGGCGGAGGTAATAACGTTGATTTTGTATTTCTATATTGGATGAATATTGTTTAATGTAGACTCTTTTCTAGAGATCATTTAAATAAATGTAGATTCAAGTCTTTATTTACAGTAGCTTGAGGGTACACAAGGGTCCACTACTCTATTTATCTTCTTGTTTTTATAAAAGTTTTTACAACTTATGTATAAAAGGTTTATTTCAAAGTTGTTACTGTTCAAAAACTATCTTATCATAATTGTTAATTAATTCTCTTGTAGTTTATCTATTTCCTTATTTCCTTTATTTACTGGGCTATTTTTCCTGTTGGAGCCCTCGGATTCATAGTATCCTGTTTTCCAGCAAGGCTTGTAGCTTGGCAAGTATTATCATTATTATTATGATGATGATGATGATGATGATTATTATTATTATTATTATTATTATTATTATTATTATTATGAGGAGGAGGAGGATGATAATGATTATGATTATGAATATGAATATGATGATGATGATGATGATGATTATTATTATTATTATTAGTATTATTGTTAAAGGGAGGCTTATATCCATTATATAAGGATAATGTATTCCTATTTAGAGAACAACTTTTTGTATTTCATTATTTATTCAAATGGAATAAACCTCTGGTTCTACGACTCTCCTCCAATTTGAGACATCCCAGATATATTTCAAAGAATGAAAAAAAAAAACTTTACGCTTTGATCTCTCCCTCTCTCTCTCTCTCTCTCTCTCTCTCTCGAGCTAACGTGGGCGCTACACTGGACGGATTTTGAAGATATACGAGATCCAATCCATTAAGATCAATAGGATTCTCTGAAATTTTAGAGCTCTCTCTCTCTCTCTCTCTCTCTCTCTCTCTCTCTCTCTCTGATGGAGAAATTGAAAAGCCATTTCATTGATCTCTATCTACTAAAATCAGGACAACAATATCGACAAGATAATCCACTCTTCGTCGACGTCGTAAGTCGAGTGGAATTATCGTAAGTCAAGCGAATGTTAGGACTTGGGAAGACATCTGGAGACAGATGAACGTGTCTCGACCAGTCGGAAAAAAAATGAACAGGCCTAGAATAGCTGGATGAAATACGGTGAGGTAAGAGATTTCTCAGTAGGGTTTAGGTTTAAGGCCTCTTTTGGAATATTTTCTTGCTATAAACTCAATAAGCTCAGAAGTTATTGTTAGAATATACACTGTATAGGATGACCATAAACAGACGGGAGTGGAAAGACATGCCTGAAGCCTTTCTCCTACAATCAACTAGTTATGGCTGATGATGTTGACGATGATTACACACAAACACATACAAACACACACACGCATATATATATATATATATGTGTGTGTGTGTGTGTGTGTATATACAATATATATATATATATATATGTGAGTGTGTGTGTGTGAGTGTGTTTGTGTGTGTGCGTGTATATATATATATACAATATATATATATATATATATATACATATATATATTCATATATATATGTATACATACATATATATATATATATATTATATATATTATATATATAATATATACTGATCAAAGATACACATACAAATAAAGTTTATAAGTAGGTTTCACGAATTATGTCTTTGATATTGGTTTACGCCGAGCCTAGAGACAGAGAGAATTTGTATGTATGAAAAATACTATATATTTTATAGATCATAAAGAATGAAAATTAAATAGTGGTTTTAAATTACAGAGATAAATATTTCATTCCTTTTAATGCCGGAAGGGTTATAGTAGTTTGGCGGATCATGGTCTAGCTTTCGATTAATGGGACGAAAGTTCATGCCTCACTGGTCACTTGAAAATGCTTTCACTATCATTTCCACCATTATGTCTGGCCTTTCTTGCTCTTAGCTTGAGTGGAGCGGTAGCTATAGCGCTGATAATGTATATTTACGGCTCGTCTGTAAGTACAGTGCCCTGTACCTCGTTTCTGTAAGTCATAAGAAACTTTTCAAGTTTTGTGCTTTTGGTGCCAGGCCAATAGAGCCTCCAAATCAACCTGGTGGTAATTCTAGTTTTCAGGGATAGCTAAAACACAAACATCAGGGATGACTAGAAATCGACCTGATTTTGGCGGTAATCGTCATGGATACCCACAAAACTACCTTCGCATGTTGTCAATGGTCAAGGATACTGAGAAGACGACCTGATTTGGTCACGGATCGTCAGGAATACACACAAACCTTTCTAGTGGTGTTCTTAATGGTCAGGAATACCCAAAAGACGACCTGGTGATGTTGTTAATGGTCAGGTATACCTAGAAGTCAACCAGATTTTGACACCAATCATTAGGGATACACAAGAAGCTACGTAGCCGTGTTGTTAATGCTCACGTATACCTAAAAATCAACCTGATTTTGGGATGAATCACCAGGGATACTCAGAAACCTTCCTAGTAGTGTTATTACTGGTCGGAAATACCCAGAAGACGACCTGATTTTGGCGTCAATTGTCATGGATACCCAGATAACTACCTCGCGGTGATGTTAATGGTTAAGGATACCTAGAAATCTACCTCATTTTGGAGCAAATCTCAAGGAATACCCAGAAACCTTCCTATTGATGTTGTTAATGGTCAGAAATACCCAGAAGACGACCTGATTTTTGCAGCAATCGTCTTGGATACCCAAAAAACTACCTGATGGTGTTGTCATTGGTCAAGGATACCTATATATCGACCTGATTTTGGTACAAATCGTCAGAGATACCCAGAGACCTTCCTATTGGTGCTGGTAACGATCAGAATAAACAGATGGCGACCTGATTATGGCATTAATAGTCCGCAATACCCAGAAAACTACCTGGTGGTCTTGTCAATGGTCAGTTATACCCAGATGACGACCCGATTTCGGCGTTAATCATCAGGAGTACCCAGAAAACTACCTGATGGTGTTGTCAAGAGTCAGGGATACCATGGGGGAAAACCTGATTTTGGCGACAAATCGTCAAGGATACCCAGAAAACTACCTGGAGGTGTTATCTTTGGTCAAGGAGACCTAGAAATCAACCTAATTTAGGCGCCAATCGTCAGGGATACCCAGAAACCTTGCTAGTGGTGTTGTTAATGGTGAGGAATAACCATAAGACAACCTGATTTTGTCAATAATCGTCAGGAAAAACCCAGAAAACTACTTGATGGTGTTGTCAATGGTCAGGGATACCCAGAAGATGACCTGATTTTGGCGTTGTCAGAAATATTATTATTATTATTATTAGTTATTATTATTACTATCCAAGCCACAACCCTAGTTGGAAAAGCAAGATGCTACAAGCCCAGGGGCTCCAACAGGGAAAAATAGCCCAGTGAGGAAAGGAAATAAGGAAATAAATAAATGAAGAGAACAAATTAAAAATAAATCATTCTTAAATAAGAAACAACGTCAAAACAGACATGTCATATAATAAACTATCAACAACATCAAAAAACAAATATGTCATAAATAAACTATAAAAAGACTATGTCTGCCTGGTCAACAAAAAAAGCATTTGCTCCAACTTTGAACTTTTGAAGTTCTACTGATTCAACCACCCGATTAGGAAGATCATTCCACAACTTGGTCACAGATGGAATAAAACTTCTAGAGTACTGCGTAGTATTGAGCCTCGTGATGGAGAAGGCCTGGCTATTAGAATTAGCTGCCTGCTAGTATTACGAACAGGATAGAATTGTCCAGGGAGATCTGAATGTAAAGGATGGTCAGAGTTGTGAAAAATCTTATGCAACATACATAATGAACTAATTGAACGACGGTGCCAGAGATTAATATCTAGATCAGGAATAAGAAATTTAATAGACCGTAAGTTTTCTGTCCAACAAATTAATATGAGAATCAGCAGCTGAAGACCAGACAGGAGAACAATACTCAAAACAAGGTAGAATGAAAGAATTAAAACACTTCTTCAGAATAGATTGATCACCGAAAATCTTGAAAGACTTTCTCAATAAGCCTATTTTTTGTGAAATTGAAGAAGACACAGACCTTATATGTTTCTCAAAAGTAAATTTACTGTCGAGAATCACACCTAAAATTTTTGAAAGAGTCATACATATTTAAAGAAACATTATCAATACTGAGATCCGGATGTTGAGGAACCACCGTCCTTGACCTACTTACAATCATACTTTGAGTTTTGTTAGGATTCAACTTCATACCCCATAATTTGCACCATGCGCTAATTCTAGCTAAATCTCTATTAAGGGATTCACCAACCCTAGATCTACATTCAGGGGATGGAATTGATGCAAAGAGAGTAGCATCATCTGCATATGCAACAAGCTTGTTTTCTAGGCCAAACCACATGTCATGTGTATATAGTATGAAAAGTAATGGGCCAAGAACACTACCCTGTGGAACACCGGATATCACATTCCTATAATCACTATGGTGCCCATCAACAACAACTCTTTGAGATCTATTACTTAAAAAATCAGTAATAATGCTAAGAAACGACCCACCCACTCCCAACTGTTTCAGTTTGAAAATAAGGGCCTCGTGATTAACACGGTCAAAGGCAGCACTAAAATCAAGGCCAATCATACGAACTTCCCGACCACAATCAAGGGATTTCTGTACAGCATTGGAGATTGTAAGAAGGGCATCACATGCTCCAAAGCCTTTACGAAAACCAAATTGCAAACTAGGGAGTAGATGATTACCTTCAGCAAACCTATTAAGACGTTTTGCCAGAAGACGTTCAAAAACTTTAGATAATATGGGAGTTATGGAAATTGGGCGGTAATCAGTGGGACTTGAGCTACCACAAACACATTTACATAGAGGAGTAACATTACCAATTCTCCAACTAGTGCTAAAAGCTCCTCTTCTTGCTAACTTGCGCAAAATAACAGATAACTTTGGAGCTAAGAAATCTGCTGTCTTTATAAAAAACAAAGGAAAAATACCATTTGGGTCTACACCTCCATAAGCATCAAGGTCCATCAACAGAGCTTTAATCTCACGAGATCGAAAAGCTAAACTAGTTAGTTTAGCCTCAGGAAAACAGGAATGAGGAAGTTCAAGTTTTTCATTACTCTGTTTACTGTCAAAAACATCAGCCAAAAGGGTTGCCTTTTTCCTTTGGACAGTGAGTGACTGAGCCATCTGGTTTAAGTAAAGGAGGAACTGTTGCATCTACACCAAAGAGTGCAGATTTAAGGGTAGACCACCATTTATGTTCCTGAGTTGTACCAGAAAGTGTTTCTTATATGGTTAAATATCAGAAAACTACCTGGTGGTGTGGTCAGTGGTTGAGGATACCCAGAAAACGGCCTGATTTGAGCGTTAATTATCCAAAATACCCAGAAAATTACCTGGTGGTGTTGTCAATTGTCAGGATACCTACAAAATGACCTGATTTTGGTTCGAATCGTCAGGGATACCCCGAAACCTTCCTAGTGGTGTTGCGCATGGTAAAGAGTACATATAATACGACCTGATTGTAGCGGCAATTATCAGGGATACCCAGAAAACCACCTGGTGTAGTTCTCAATGGTCAGGGCTAACTAGAATATAACCTGATTTTGACATCAATCATCAGGGATGCCCAGAAAACTACCTGATGGTGTTGTCATTGGTCAAGGATACCTAGAAATCGACCTGATTTTGGTGCGAATCATTAGGGATACCCAGAAACCTTCCTTGTGGTGTTGTTAACAGTCAGGAATACCCAGGCGACGACCCTAATTTTGGCGTTAATCGTCAGAAGTACCTAGAAAAATACCTGGTGCTGTTGTTAAGGGTCAGGGGATACCAAGAACATGACCTGATTTTGGCATCAATCATCATGGATACCCAGAAAACTACCTGATGGTGTTGTAACGGTCAGGAATACCCAGAAGACGACCTTATTTTGGCGTTAATTGTCAGGAATACCCAGAAAACTACCTGGTGGTGTTGTCAATGGTGAGGGATACCTAGAAGACAACCTGGTTTTGGCACCAATCGTCAAGATACTCAGAAAAAAACCTAGTGGTGTTGTCATTTATCAAGGATACCTAGAAATTGACCTGATTTTGGTGCTAATCGTCAGGAATAACCAAGAAACCTTCCTGGTGGTGTTGTCAATGGTCAAGAATACCCAGAAGACAACCTGATTTTGGCGTTAATCATCAGGAATATACAGAAATCTACCTGGTGGTATTGCCAATAGTCAGGGATACCCGGAAAGACGACCTGATTTTGGCGTTAATCATCAGGAATACCCAGAAAACGACCTGGTGGTGTTGTCAATGGTTAGGGATACCCAGAAGACGACCTGACTTTAGCGTTAATCATCAGGAATACCCAGGGAATCTACATGGTGGTGTTGTTAAAGGTCAGGGATACCTAGATATTGACCTGACTTTGGTTCAAATCGTCAGGGATACCCAGAAACCTTCCTAGTGGTGATGCTAATAGTTACGAGTACAAAGAAGACGACCTGATTTTAGATGCAATTATCCGGGATACCCAGAGAACTACCTGTTGGTGTTGTCAACGGTCCAGGAATAACTAATATAACCTGATTTTGGGCACTAATCATCACTGATACCCAAAAACACTACCAGGCAGTGTTATTAATGGTCAGGGATACCTAATAATCGACCTGATTTTGGTTAGAATGGTAAGGGATACCCAGAAACCTTCCTAGTGGTGTTGCTAATGGTTAAGAGTACCTAAAAGACGACATGATTTTAGCGGCAATTATCAGGACTATCCAGAAAACTACCTGTTGGTGTTGTTAATGGTCAGGAATAACTAAAAGATAACCTGATTTTGGCACTAATCGTCACTGATACCCCAAAAAACTACCAAGCAGTGTTATTAATGGTCAGGGATACCTAGAAATCGACCTGATTTTGGTTTGAATGGTAAAGAATACTCAGAAACCTTCATATTTGTGTATGTAATGGCCAAGAGTACATAGAAGACGACCTGATTTTAGCGCCAATTGTCAGGAATGCCCAGAAAACTACCTGGTGGTGTTGTTAATGATCAGATATACCTAGAAGATAACTAGATTTTGACACCAATCGTCACTGATACCCATAAAAACTACCAGAAGTGTTATTAATGCACAGGGAATACCTATAAATTTACCTGATTTTGGTTGAATGGTAAGGGGATACCCAGAAACCTCCTAATGATGTTGTTAATGGTTAAGAGTATATAGAAGACAGCCTGATTTTAGCGCCAATTATCAGAGATATCCAGAAAACTGCTAGTGGTGTTGTTAATGGTCAGGGATACCTAGAAATCGACCTGATTTTCGTGCCAATCGTCAGGGATACCCAGAAACCTTCCTAGCAGTGTTGTTAATTTTCAGGGCTACCTAGAACAAGACCTGATTTTATTGCCAATCGTCAGGGATACTCAGAAAGTTTCCTAGTGGTATAGTCAATGGTCAGGGAAGATGACCTCATTTGGGCGCCAATGGTCAGGGATACCTAGAAACCTACCCTCTGCTGTTATCAATGGTCAGGGATGCCTAGAAATCGCCTGATTTAGGTGCCAATCGTCAGGGAGACCCAGAAACCTACCTGGTCCTGTTGTCAATGGTCAGGCATACCGAGAAATCGACCTTATTTAGGTTGCCAATGGTCGGGGATACACAGAAACCTTCGTGGTGCTGTTGTCAATGGCCAGAGATACCTAGAAACCGACCTGATTTAAGCGCCAATCGTCAGGGATACCCAGAAACCTACCTGGTGCTGTTGTCAATTGTCAGGGATACCTAGAAATCAACCTGATTTTGGTGCCAATCGTTGCGGATACCCAGAAACCTACTTAGTGCTGTTGTCAATGGTCATGGACACCCAAAAAATTGACCTGTTTATGGCGGCAATCGTCAGGGGTTACCCAGAAACTTACCTGGGTGTTGTTGCCAATAGTCTGGGATACCTAGAAATCGACCTGATTTTGGCACCAATCGTAAGGGATACACAGAAACCTACCCGGTGCTGTTGTCAATGGTCAGGGGATACCTATAAGACGACCTCATTAGGGGCGCCAATGGTAAGGGATACTTAGAAATCTACCTGATTTAGGTGCCATTCATCAGGGATACCCAGAAACCTACCTGGTGTAGTTGTCAATGTTTAGGGATACCTAGAAAACAACCTGATTTTGGCGCCAATCGTCAGGGATACCCAGAAACCTACCTGGTGTAGTTGTCAATGTTTAGGGATACCTAGAAAACAACCTGATTTGGCGCCAATCGTCAGGGATACCCATAAACCTACCTGGTGCTTTTGTCAATGACCAGGGATACCTAGAAATTGACCTGATTTTGGTGCCAATCGTCAGGGATACCCAGAAACCTACCTGTAGCTGTGGTCAATGATCAGGGATACCTAGAAATCGACCTGATTTTGGCGCTGATGGTCAGAAATACCCAGAAACCTACCTGGTGCTTTTGCCAATGATCAGCGATACCTAGAAATCGACCTGATTTTGGCGCCAATTATCAGGGATACCCAGATACCTACCTGGTGCTGTTGTCAATGGTCAGGGATACCTAGAAATCGACCTGATTTTGGCGCTAGTCGTCAGGAATACCCAGAAACCTACCTGGTGCTGTAGTCAATAGTCAGGAATACCTAGAAATCGACCTGATTTAGGCACCAATTGTCATGGGTACCCTGAAACCTACTTGGTGCTGTTGTCAATGGTAAGGGATACCTTGAATCGACCTGATTTATGTCCCAATTGTCAGGGATACCCAAAAACCTACCTTGTGCTGTTCTCATGGTCGGCGATACCTAGAAATTGACCTGATTTTGGCGTCAGGTGTTGGGGATACCCAGAAACCTACCTGGTCCTGTTGCCAATCGTTCGGGATACCTAAAAATTGACCTGATTTAGGCGCCAATCATCAGGGATACCCAGAAGCCTACCTGGTGCTGTTGTCAATTGTCAGGGATACCTAGAAATCAACCTGATTTTGGTGCCAATCGTTGCGGATACCCAGAAACCGACTTAGTGCTGTTGTCAATGGTCCTGGACACCAAAAAATTGACCTGTTTATGGCGGCAATCGTCAGGGTTACCCAGAAACTTACCTGGTGTTGTTGCCAATGGTCTGGGATACCTAGAAATCGACCTGATTTTGGCACCAATCGTAAGAGATACACAGAAACCTACCCGGTGCTGTTGTCAATGGTCAGGGATACCTATAAGACGACCTCATTAGGGCGCCAATGGTAAGGGATACTTAGAAATCTACCTGATTTAGGTGCCATTCATCAGGGATACCCAGAAACCTACCTGGTGTAGTTGTCAATGTTTAGGGATACCTAGAAAACAACCTGATTTTGGCGCCAATCGTCAGGGATACCCAGAAACCTACCTGGTGTAGTTGTCAATGTTTAGGGATACCTAGAAAACAACCTGATTTTGGCGCCAATCGTCAGGGATACCCAGAAACCTACCTGGTGCTTTTGTCAATGACCAGGGATACCTAGAAATTGACCTGATTTTGGCGCCAATCGTCAGGGATACCCAGAAACCTACCTGTAGCTGTGGTCAATGATCAGGGATACCTAGAAATCGACCTGATTTTGGGCGCTAATGGTCAGAAATACCCAGAAACCTACCTGGTGCTTTTGCCAATGATCAGCGATACCTAGAAATCGACCTGATTTTGGCGCCAATTATCAGGGATACCCAGATACCTACCTGGTGCTGTTGTCAATGGTCAGGGATACCTAGAAAATCGACCTGATTTTGGCGCCAATTATCAGGGATACCCAGATACCTACCTGGTGCTGTTGTCAATGGTCAGGGATACCTAGAAATCGACCTGATTTTGGCGCTAGTCGTCAGGAATACCCAGAAACCTACCTGGTGCTGTAGTCAATGGTCAGGAATACCTAGAAAATCGACCTGATTTAGGCACCAATTGTCATGGGTACCCAGAAACCTACTTGGTGCAGTTGTCAATGGTAAGGGATACCTTGAAAATCAACCTGATTTATGTCCCAATCGTCAGGGATACCCAAAAACCTACCTTGTGCAGTTCTCAATGGTCGGCGATACCTAGAAATTGACCTGATTTTGGCGTCAGGTGTTGGGGATACCCAGAAACCTACCTGGTCCTGTTGCCAATCGTTCGGGATACCTAAAAATTGACCTGGTTTAGTAGCCAATCGTCAGGGATACCCATAAACCTACCTGGGGTTGTTGTCAATGGTTAGGAATAACAGAAATCGACCTGATTTTGGTGCCAATGGTCAGGGATACCCAGAAACCTATCTGGTGCTGAGGTTAATGATCAGGGATACCTAAAAATCAACCCTGATTTAGGCACCAATCGTCAAGGATACCCAGAAACCTACCTAGTGCTTTTGTCAATGGTCAAGGATACCTTGAAAACGACCTGATTTTAGCGCCAATCGTCAGGGGATACCCAGAAACCTACTTGATGCTGTTGTTAATAGTTAAGAATACCTAGAAATCGACCTATTTTAGGCGCCAATCGCCAGGGGATACCCTGAAACCTATCTGGTGTTGTTGTCAATAGTCAGGGATACCTAGAAATCGACCTCATTTGGGGCGCCAATCGTCAGGGATACCTAAAAATTGACCTGATTTTAGAGCCAATCTTCAGGGATACCCAGAAACCTACCTGTGGGCTGTTTTCAATCGTCAGGGACCCTAGAAAATTGACCTGATTTAGGTGGCAATGGTCAGGGATACCCAAAAACCTACCTGGTGTTCTGGTCAATGGTCGTGGATACCTAAAATCGACCTGATTTTGGCGCCAATCGTCAGAGATACCCAGAAACCTTCCTGGTGCTATTGTCAATGGTCAGGGGATACCTAGAAATCGACCTGATTTTGGCGCCAATTCGTCAGGGGATACCCAGAAACCTACCTGGTGCTGTTGTCAATTGTTAGGGATACCTAGAAATCGACCTGGTTTAGGCACCAATCGTCAGGGAGACCCATAAACCTACCTGATGCTGATGTCAATTGTCAAGGATACCTAGAAATTGAACCTGATTCTGGTGCCAGTTGCTGGGGATACCTATAAACCTACCTGGTCCTGTTGTCAATGGTCAGGGGATACTAGAAATTGACCTGATTTTGGTGCCAATCGTCAGCGATACTCAGAAACCTACCTGGTGCTGTTGTCAATTGTCAGGGATACCTAGAAATCAACCTGATTTTGGTGCCAATCGTTGGGGATACCCAGAAACCTACCTAGTGCTGTTGTCAATGGTCATGGACACCAAAATATCGACCTGATTCTGGCGGCAATCATCAGGGTAACCCAGGAAACTTACCTGGTGTTGTTGCCAATGGTCTGGGATACCTAGAAATTGACCTGATTTTGGCATCAATCGTAAGGGATACACAGAAACCTACCCGTGCTGTTGTCAATGGTCAGGGATAACTAGAAATTGACCAGATTTTGGCGCCAATCGTCAGGGATACTCAGAAACCTACCTGGTCAGGGATTGCCAAAAAACAAACTGCCGTGGATGCCAAAAGTGGCATCGTCAATTCAATCATCATCCAGTTCATGCATCCATCATTCAAACATTCATTCATGATCAGCTGGAGATGTAGGTGTCCATGTTACTTGCACCTACGTTTCATGGGATTATAAGCAGATCCTGAAGAGACTTTTCATTGGAAAGCTTCAAGTTGCTATGAACTAACACCCCCCCCCCCCCCCAATCATTTCAGTAGCCTACGCACTCCCCTGGTGTGGAGGATTAATTTTTGTTTTATTTTTTGTTTATTTTCTTTTGCCAAATCCAGAGAGAGAGAGAGAGAGAGAGAGAGAGAGAGAGAGAGAGAGAGAGAGAGGGGAGAGAGAGAGAGGTAGTTAGTATATCGATTGTTTGTGGTGAGAAAGACTGTTGGTTTAAATGAGATTGTTTGTTTATGTTTTTAGTTTGGTTACGACAGTGGTGAATGTCTTGGGTGAATGCTTATTTCGATTTTGAATGCAGCTAGAGGCTGTTGTGAATGCTGGATTATATCTATTATTTTTCTTACCAGCGTGGAAGTGTTTA
>NC_090743.1:44479706-44482206 GCF_036898095.1 Palaemon carinicauda
TTAGCATTGATGATGACATTTGGAATGTCGAAACGTTTGAAATAAATATATATTTGGTGACATTAGTATTTTTGTTTCCTCTGAGATTAATATTTCCTAGATACGTCCCCATTTCTCATCTGCAGAGGCTTCCATTTCACTTAACATTTAGGTGAATTGTAGGGTGCCTTTACCAATACGGCTTAACGTTGCAGATCCAATTTCCCTTTCCCATTTATATGGTCATGATTCACTTCAATGATGATGACTCAGATTGCCATGGTATCTGCTTGATAAGGGCTCTGGCCCTGGGCTGCCCACTCGGGTTCACTTTGTTCGCTTGTTCGGTTTAAATTGATACGCACAAGGCGTACCAAGGGCTCTTGCATTGGCAATTCTTGCATTGGCAGCCCGTAACAATTCACTTCTGTTCTGTTTGTTCTATAAAGGTTGCCTTGCCTTATGCAAGACACGGGCTCTTGCGTTGGAAGCCTGCAACTATTCATTTCTGTTCAATCTGTTCTATAAAGATTGCCTTGCCATATGTAAGACACGGGCTCTTGCGTTGGCAGCCCGTAACTATTCACTTCTGTTCTGTCTGTTCTGTAAAGATTGCCTTACCTTATGCAAGACACGGGCTCTTGCATTGGCAGCCCGTATTAATTCTCTTCTGTTCTGTTTGTTCTATAAAGATTGCCTTGCCTTATGCAAGAAACGGGCTCGTGCGTTGGCAGCCTGTAACTATTCACTTCTGTTCTGTCCGTTCTGTAAAGATTGCCTTGCCTTATGCAAGACATGGGCATACGTTGGTAGCCTGTAACTATTCACTTCTGTTCTGTCTGTTCTGTAAAGATTGCTTTACCTTATGTAAGACACGGGCTCTTGCATTAGCAATCTGTAACTATTTACTTCTGTTCTATCTCTTCTGTAAAGATTGCCTTACCTTATGCAAGACACGGCTCTTGAGTTGGCAGCCTGTAACAATTCACTTCTGTTCTATCTGTTCTTTGGAGATTGCCTTGCCTTATGCAAGACACGGGATCGTGCGTTGGCAGACCGTAATAGTTCACTTCTGTTCTATAAAGATTGCCTTGCAATATACAAGACACGGTCTCTTGCGATGGCAGCCCATAACTATTCACTTCTGTTCTGTCTGTTCTGTAAAGATTGCCTTACCTTATGCAAGACACAGGCTCTTGTGTTGGCAGCCCGTAATAACTCACATCTGTTCTATCAGTTATGTAAAGATTGCCTTGCCTTATGCAAGACACGGGCTCTTGTGTTGGCAGCCCGTAACAATTCACATCTGTTCTTTCTTTTCTGTAAAGATTGCCTTGCCTTATGCAAGACACGGGCTCTTGTGTTGGCAGCCCATAACAATTCACATCTGTTCTATCTGTTCTGTAAAGATTACCTTACCTTATGCAAGACACGGGCTCTTGGGTTGGCAGCCCGTAATAATTCACATCTGTTCTATCTGTTCTGTAAAGATTGCCTTGCCTTATGCAAGACACGGGCTCCTGTGTTGGCAGCCCGTAATAATTCACATCTGTTCTATGTCTTCTGTAAAGATTACCTTGCTTTATGCAAGACATAGGCTCTTGTGTTAGCAGCCCGTACTAATTCACATCTGTTCTATCTGCTCTGTAAAGATTGCCTTTCCTCTATGCAAGACACGGGCTCTTGTGTTGGCAGCCCGTAATAATTCAAATCTGTTCTATCTGCTCTGTAAAGATTGCCTTGCCTTATGCAAGACACAGGCTCTTGTGTTAGCAGCCCGTAATAATTCACATTTATACTATCTGCTCTGTAAAGATTGCCTTGCCTTATGCAAGACACGGGCTCTTGTGTTGGCAGCCCATAATAATTCACATCTCTTCTATCTGTTCTGTAAAGATTACCTTGCCTTATGCAAGGCACAGGCTCTTGTGTTAGCAGCCCGTAATAATTCCCATCTGTTCTATCTGTTCTGTAAAGATTGCCTTGCCTTATGCAAGACACGGGCTCTTTTGTTAGCAGCCCGTAATAATTCACATCTGTACTCTCTGCTCTGTAAAGATTACCTTGCCATATGCAAGACACGGGCTCTTGTGTTGGCAGCTCGTAAGCGAATGTGATTGGAATTTACTTTTATTTACTTTTAAAGAGGAAATTCTGTAATGTGAAAAAGGTTCAGATAGTTCACGTCAATATATGTAATATTGATATTATACAAAGTGTGGGAAATCTTACTCAAAAAAATAATTGATTATAAACTACGTTAGATTTTGATAGCATAGGGTAATTAGGTAGTTCTAGTGTAGTGGTAGTTTCGAGTGAACTGTTGATCCTCATTCAGCATCCTGGAATTTCTTGGTTTCCAAGTAGGGGAAATGACAATATGCCATGCTTCCCACGTGATGGCTTCTGCAGAGTAGGTGCCTCGTCATTTTGTTATAAGAAATCACATATAACTGAATGAGGGACAGGTCCCTCTTGCTGCCACTAATAAAAAAAAGGGGTAAAAAAGGGATAACAGACT
>NC_090743.1:44489706-44494706 GCF_036898095.1 Palaemon carinicauda
TCATTATATATCTTGCTTATAATCCTTTATTCCATAAATTTCCTTCTAATATTCCTTCCGCTTATGGTTCCCTGTTCCTTAAAGCTTACGGCTTCGGAGGAGCGGAATATAATTGAGTTAATCAACTTATGGCTACTGTCTCTCCGCTGCAAATCTTTCGATTTCCTTTTGTCAATAATTGGTAAGACGAGAAGGAAGCATCGTATAAACAGACGGCGGATTATTCTAATATATATAAGACTTTTGCTCCCATTTCCATTTTGACATGAACATTAATCTCTCTCTCTCTCTCTCTCTCTCTCTCTCTCTCTCTCTCTCTCTCTCTCTCTCTCTCTCTCTCTCCTTTCATTATGAAGGATTATCTAATGAACTGAAGAAGGATTCATCTCTCTCTCTCTCTCTCTCTCTCTCTCTCTCTCTCTCTCTCTCTCTCTTTCCATTATGAAGGATTATCTAATGAACTAAAGGAGGATTCATCTCTCTCTCTCTCTCTCTCTCTCTCTCTCTCTCTCTCTCTCTCTCTCTCTCTCTCTCTCTCTCTCTCTCTCTCTCTTTTAGATTCCTCTTGAAACGGCTGATGAGAAATTATACGAAGTTTGTCGAGAGATGATAAGAAGAAAATCTTTCTTGTGAATGTTTTTTATATTTTTTTCGCCCGGAATAAATTCTAAAGAATTTTTTTTTTGAGAATCTTTAATAAATGGAAATTTATGTAATCCGTTTTATTATTATTATTATTATTATTATTATTATTATTATTATTATTATTATTATTATTATTATTATTATTATTATTATTATTATTATTATTATTATTATTATTATTATTTAGTGTGAGATTTAATGGTATGCAAGCTTAACCTATATTCAGTTTTATATTCATAAATCTATTTCATAAAGTTATTTAAATAAAACTCAAGTTTTTCTTTGTATAATCTAAAAAGCGATTTAATGATAATGGCTTTGAACTAAGCATCAATCCTCGTGCTAGGAAAATAAACAGAAATATATCTGATATGAATTATAAATGCATTCATCTGAGGTGGATACTTTTAAGCTACACAGTTCAAATTTTTTTATTAAAAGAAAGGTAAATGCTTGGCAACATTTATTCCAGGATTTTTTTTTCCGTTTTAAAAACGGATATATCAACGTTAAGGGGGGATATTACGGTCACCAACCTATAAAAGATGATAACAATGTAATGTAAAATTACGGTTGCCTGTATTTTACTGAAATACGGCTGAGAACAATATACTCTTACAGAGAATTTCCAATTAAAATTACGTTTTTTAACAGTGTAGTATTTTCTTCAATATAGGACAGTTTCTCTAATACCTTTTTATTATCATTTCACTAACAATAATTCGGAAGCAAGAGACACCTAATCTCTAAAGTTGAAAATTACGATGACTTTCCCTCGAGTATACGAAGGTCGAAAGATTTCGAGATGAGATTGAAGAGTGAACTTTTTTCTTTTTTTTCTTTTTTGAGATCCAACCGTCAAATTTGATGTCTGGATAATCAATGGCCCTGTCTCAACATAAACATGAAGTGGTATTTTTTCCCTGGTTTGATGATTGGTTATTTGAATATTTTTTTTCTAGAGGCTTTCAAAATAATGAATTATTTTCTCAGGAACGCAAGTTCTATCCAAATATGAGATTGATTTAGACTAAAAAATTATCATTCTTAAGAAATTCTGTATCTCACTGCTGGATAATTTCCTCGGCCCTTGTCATTACGCATATTAACTACGTTTCACTACAACATAGTAGCCATCAGGCTCGTAATTCAATACTTAGGTCTGAATGGTTAAATGTTTAAAGGCTTCTCATGAATAGCAGAGGCCAGGGACAGAGGCATTGTCCTAGCAGGACATTGGCACTATACTAGCAAGATATTGCCGTAGAGACTGAACACATATTCTTATGATCAGCACCCAATCTCTTTCTCCACCCAAGCTACCAGCTGATGACTCAGCAGGGAGAGATATAGGCTTCCCTTAGCTCACAAGGATTGTGCGTCTGCAGAAACTACAAGAAACTAACAAGCTTAAACGTGACTCGATCCCCAGTTCGGTTAGATAGGCAGGCTGGGACGTTTCAAATAGGCTACCACATGAGGGATCACAAATCCATTTTTTTTTTTCTTCTTAAGGAAATGATTCAAATCATATACCGCTATCTCCCTGGAACTCATCTGTCTCTTAAAGACGAGACTGCCAACCTCTCATCCAGGTGAATCATAAAATCAACGAGATTATTATTATTATTATTATTATTATTATTATTATTATTATTATTATTATTATTATTATTATTATTATTATTATTATTATTATTATGGTAGAAGACACTCTTTAAAACCAGTTTGATTGAAATAGTGGTTGCCTCAGTAGCCTTAAATTTGCAGTCTATTTTCTCCATAGCTCGAATAATCTTTTCTCTATTACTCTGTTCTGCCAGTAATTGAGCAAACGTCATTCTTCATGGGTGAGAAGTCAAAATCAGTGAGTCCAAGTTGGGTATTTAATGCAAAGTTGACAATCTAGGTTAAAAAAAATATTTTATCAGCTATACGTTTTGAAAGAATCGTCTCTCTTCCTCAGGGTGTAGTGGAATGGGGAAACAATCCTGGCAACGTCCTTTTAAATGGCAATGCTGGCTCGTGGGTAGGGCAGCCGGTTTTACATTGGTCGCTTCTGAGTCCGTGGGCGGAGCAAATAATAACATACTGAGATGGTGAATTCTCATTGGCTTATACGCTCCCAAGGGAGGGAGTGGGTTCTCAGCCAAGCTATCTTCCTGCTCATCTATGGTTGGTGACTGGTGTTTTGCGTCGACTATGCTTCAATCGTTATTATTATTATTATTATTATTATTATTATTATTATTATTATTATTATTATTATTATTATTACTTTCTAAGCTATAAGCCTAGTTGGAAAAGCAGGATGCTATAAGCCCAAGGGCTCCAACGGGGAAATATAGCCCAGTGAGTGAAGGAAATAAGGACATAAATGGAATAAGAGAGAGGTAATGAACAATGAAAATATTTTAAGAACAATAATAACATTAAATAAATCTTTCATATATATATATATATATATATATATATATATATATATATATATATATATATATATATATATATATATATATGTGTGTGTGTGTGTGTGTGTGTGTGTCTGTGTGTGTGTAATATGAAAACTCAAAGAAAACATCAAGAGGAAGAGAAAGATGATAGCATAGTGTGCCCATGTGTATCCTCAAGCAAGAGAGAACTCAAAGTTAGTTGTTTCCATCGTAGAAACCTTAATATGAAAATAGAAAATAGACATTTAATGAATGAGCTACTTTTTAAAGTTTCGGACGCTCCCTCCCTTGTCAAGGACATTTTATTTTTTATCTTTTTGGTCGTCCTTTGTTTCAGGGACGTCTGAAATAGTATGTTGGTGATGTAGTCACCTGGCTAGTACAGTGGTGAGGTGTTCGCCTAGCACTCGCATGGCGGCAGATTGATCCCCACCCGGGACAGTGAGTTTAAGCTGTTTACTGTGGTTGGGCACCTGTTACGATCTCAAAAGCGTTACATGTTCTTTTGATAAGTAATATATATATATATATATATATATATATATATATATATATATATATATATATATAGATATATATATATATATATATATATATATATATATATATATATATATATATTTATATATATATATATATATATATATATATATATATATATATATATATATATATATATATATATATATATATATATATATATATATACAACAACAACCAATATTGAAACATGGGAAATAAATATAAAAAGAAAGTCACGAAAAAACACACCACGTTTATCCACAAACTTACAAAGGAAACTAATGTTACTTCTTCGGTTACTTTAATTGACAAATCAAATCAATCAAACCACAAACAGAAAACGGGAACAGTCAGTAAGGTAGAAATAATTTAGGAATAGTTTTCTGCGGCTGCTGAGACGATACTATTATGGAGGCTTCAGGCTTGAGAACATTGTAGAAGGGTGACTGAAGTTCAGATGAAACTGGCACGATGACCGGATTCGAAGACGTCACAAAAAGGGTGGCATCAAGATGGGACATCAGAAGTGTTCTGCAGCTGTTGAGACGATACTGGACTCCACTAATTAAGACGATGACATCTTGGTCAAAACAGGACAAGTCCCCTTATCACGGCAGACGCTCTTGGCAAGGCTTGGTTTACTTCCAAAACGTTGACGACAATGAAGTAATGACAGGATTGCCCAAACAGGGCCATAGTCGAATCTCGTCTCGCCTCGCTGCTCACACAGGTGAGAATCTATTTTGATAAAACTTGAACTGAAACAAAACACTTTTAACCTATAGTGCACGTAGAAGTAGAGAAAACTACTCTTATCAGCCTGGCTTGTGTATCTGCTTTTTAAAGGGAGTTTGTCCTTCGAAATTAAATAGTTAATTAATGATCCTTTTTTACTATTGTTTACTATCCACAGAGGAGACTTTATTACAAAAACTGTTTGATTAGATGACCCTGATATGTGTAGTAATTCACTGGACATATTATGAATGAAAATACGTAAACAATATCATTATTCTCTTTGTTATTGCTGAGTTTTAACATTTGTTTGATGGGTTAAGATTAAAGGTGTCACGCAGTGGCCATAACCAGTGTTATTATACATTAAAATGCTTGAAAGTATCTAAATGAATTGACCATAGATTTTTCATAAGCTTGTCGCGGCTATAATCGGTCCTTATTTGGTTATGCGCAGCCCTTGAAATTTCTGGCGTTCGCAGTGCCGCCTGTAGGCTAATTGAACAGCAGCGTGACATCATACCAGGAATACCTGATTTCACTGGCAGTGGCGACACATTGGAAACTACCAGCGATACTGAAAAATTTAGCTTTGATTTCACCGATACATATAACGAAAATGACCCACAATTAGAAATTTTATCA
>NC_090743.1:44504706-44509706 GCF_036898095.1 Palaemon carinicauda
CAGTATGACATATACTGTAAGAAGAAAACTATAGTATAAGTTTTGGTACAGCACTGTGTGTTCTAACACTTTTGTGTGGTCTTGCACAGCCCTTTGCTGTTGCCCTACAGATAAGAAAGTGAGTTCTTTCTTGTCTATTATCCAGGATTTTAAAATCATTGCTTAGGTGTGAGCTCCACCTGTTTCCTCTAGAAACTTTGCATTGGGTATGCTAGAAGAGATTAACCATTCGATTTTATTATCTGGAAGGCTGCAACAATTGGTTGTGAAGGAAACACAAGTGTGTGTCTTTCCTTTCTGAATTGTTATGCTATACTATGCATATCCAGTGATACATAGTTCACTTGATACTCATGGAAATTTCTTCTCTTTACAGAAGGACCCTCTGAAGTGCGGAAGTGTTTTCTGCAACGTCCGCAGCAAGAACCTCTGCGGACATGAGTTTTGTAGGAGACACGCAGCATGCGCTGTCTCCAAGGGTGATCTCCAGTATTGGGACCCTCAGGTATGTACTGTGTGCACTAACCTGATTACTGAGGCCTTTGATTCCCCTAGGACGGCAGAATCAAGGGATATAACAAGGGAGAAGCTTCGTACCTGGGTAAGGGCTTCCAGAAGAACACCTCTGGACCTTATCTTCCAAGTGAGAAGATGAGGGCGTATCTTTTCCCTAAGGCATCAGCTGATGCAGTAATTCCCCAGCCTCAAGAGGAGATCCACCAAGTTCAGATCCAGGTGGATGCTGAAGTCGCGGTCGCTATGCAAGACATCCAGTTGGATGACAGGATGTCTGACGTGGACGAGCGTCTGGAGGAAGACCTCCTGGCAGAAGCCCAGGATGAAGTTCAAGCCCCAGACGTTGTAGAGGAAGAGGTCGACGAGGTGTCGGCTACTCCGGTTCAGATCCCGGAGCCTATTCCCTCAACATCGGCCGGTCTCCCAGTAGAGCTGGGACAGGCCCTCTGATCCAACAAATGCAGAAGGAGAATCAGGAGAAGGCGGCTGCAATGGAACTGCGGATGCAGAGCCTTGCAGAATCACATGGGCCCCAGAAAAGGCTCAATGTGAAAGACCTTCCCTTGTGCTCAGATGCTAACCCATAGAGGTATGCTGAGCACTTGCCGATGACGACTGGAAAGATCGTCATCTTGGATAAGTTGGGTTCAGTTCCCCTAGAGGAGGTGGAATTCTGGCTCAGCAAGGCGTCATATCCGGACTGTTATGTTCGGCTGAGGAAGGAACCAGCTTCAAAGGAGGAGACAGAGCCGAAGGAGGTCATAGTGATGGACCATGCTAAGGCTCAAGCTCTGCTTTCATCCTCGATGAGAGAGAGGGGCTTCTCGAACTCAAAGGTAGCTGCATTGAGCAAGAAGCTCCCTTCCTTTGTGTCCTCTACTGCTAGAGCCTTCCCCTTTTTACAGAAAGGGTTTGCGACTGTACTAAAAGCAGTAGAGGCCGGCAAGCCTTGCCCCTCCCTGGAGTGTAAACCCTTGTTGCTGGCCCTGCCTATGGACCACAAAGACTGGAAGGACGTCCATCTTACGTTCTCAGTTGGGAAGTTGGAGGCTGATATTGCCGGACGTCAGTTCGGCGAGGACCTCCCTAAGCTGTCTGACTTTCTTTTGCGGAGAGAGTTCGAGACAAAAAAACGACTGGCTGCCTCAATGTCTCTTCAGACTACTCTTGAGACGATGGCAAGTGACCCCAAGGTCCATGAAATGTTCATGGTAGTGGCCAAGACTCATCTGGCCACAGTGACGAAGGACCTTTATGGCTTTGTCAAGGCGAGGAGAGCTCGTAGGGAGTTCATGTTCACCTCGGCTACGGTGAGGCACGAGCCAAGGAAACTAATCTCCTCCAACATTTGGGGCAAAGACCTTTTCCCTACCGATTTGGTCAAAGAAGTTGTTGATAAGGCTGCCTTGGAGAATAGAAACCTTCTCCAGAAGTGGGGCCTGGCTATCAAAAGAAAGTCTTCCCTGGATGAGGGTCCTCAACCAAAGAGGAAGACTATGAGGACTAGGCTACTGTCTCGGCCAGCCAAGCCTTTTAGACAGCAACAGCAACTGCAATTGCCATTGCCTTCAGTGCCCCAGATGGTGGCACAAACCCCGACCACTTTTCAGTGGGTACCCCAGGCTGTGTCGACACAGTCCACGGCATTCACCCCAACGTTCGAAGGGCAGTCTACTTCCTTTCGAGCAAAGCCTAGGGGAGCAGCCAGAGGCTCGTCTAGGCGCCCCTCAAGGGGAAGGGGATTCAGGGGTGGTCGTGGTCAGGGAGGCAAGACCTCAGGACGGCAGTCCAAGTGAGATGATGCCGGTAGGAGGGAGACTTCAGAAATTTCGGGATCGGTGGACCTTCGATCCCTGGGCCCACAGCCTACTCAAGAATGGACTGGGCTGGAGCTGGTACAGCACTCCACCCCCGTGCCTTCGGTTTTCCAACACTCCACCCCCGTTCTGGAGGAGTACGTTCAAGAACTGTTGGAGAAAAAAGTGATCCGAAGGGTGAAGTCCATCAAATTCCAAGGGAGGCTGTTTTGTGTTCCCAAGAAAGACTCGGAAAAGCTCAGAGTCATTCTGGACTTGTCACCACTCAACAAGTTCATAGTGACTTGCAAATTCAAGATGCTAACACTGCAACACATAAGGACCTTACTGCCCAAGAGGGCATATTCCGTCTCTATAGACTTGTCAGACGCCTATTGGCACGTTCCAATCAACCGTCGACTCTCCCCCTACCTAGGGTTCAGGCTACAACGAAGACTATACGCCTTCAGAGCCATGCCATTCGGGCTAAACATAGCCCCGAGGATTTTCACGAAGCTTGCGAGTGTAGCTCTCAAACAATTACGCCTAAAGGGAATTCAGGTAGTAGCCTACCTGGACGACTGGTTGGTGTGGGCAGCATCCAAGACAGAATGCTTGCAAGCTTCCAGTCAAGTGATCCAGTTCCTAAAGTACCTAGGCTTCAAGATCAACAGAAAAAAGTCTCGACTTTCTCCATCTCAAAAGTTCCAGTGGCTGGGAATCCACTGGGACCTATTGTGTCAACATTTCTCCATCCCGGCGAAGAAAAGGAAGGAGATAGCGGGTTCTGTCAAGAGACTTCTAGATTCCGAAAGGATATCAAGACGCGAACAGGAGAGGGTACTGGGCTCTCTCTAGTTTGCTTCGGTGACAGACCCAGTGCTAAGAGCACAGCTAAAGGATGCAACCGGAGTTTGAAGAAGTTATGCATCAAACGCGCGAAGAGATCTGAGAAGACCAGTTCCGCTTCGGCTACATACTCTTCTCAGGCCTTGGTCCCAAGCCAGACATCTAAAGAAGTCGGTTCTTCTTCAGCCACCTCCCCCGTCGGTGACGATTCACTCAGACGCCTCGAAGGAGGGATGGGGAGGTCGCTCTCATCGGAAAAAAGTCCAGGGGACTTGGTCCAAGCTATTCAAGACCTTTCACATAAACTTTCTAGAAGCTATGGCAGTGCTCCTTACCTTAAAGAAACTCTCCCCGCGTCATTCGATCCACATAAGGTTGGTGATGGACAGCGAGGTAGTTGTGAGATGCTTGAATCGACAAGGATCGAGGTCACCACCTCTCAACCAGGTGATGTTGGCCATCTTCCGATTGGCGGAAAAGAAGAAGTGGTATCTGTCGGCAGTTCACCTTCAAGGAGTCTGCAATGTGACAGCGGACGCTCTATCCAGGTTCACACCGATAGAGTCGGAATGGTCCTTAGACGCAGGATCATTCTCCTTCATTCTGAATCAAGTCCCAGAACTTTACGACGAAAGACAACAAGAAGTTGCCCCTGTACGTGTCCCCGTACGAGGACCCCTTAGCGGAAGCAGTGGACGCGATGTCCCTCGACTGGAACAGATGGTCCAGGATTTATCTGTTCCCTCCTCACAACCTTCTGTTGAGGGTCCTCAACAAACTGAGATCCTTCAAGGGGGGTAGCGGCAATAGTGGCCCACAAGTGGCCGAACAGCGTGTGGTTCCCCCTGGCATTGGAACTACGGCTGAAGTTTGTACCGCAACCAGATCCAGTTCTGACCCAGCGAGTCCAGAAGTCGACTGTCTGCGCTTCATTACAGAAAACCCGGACCCTGCAGCTCATGATTTTCTCTCCCTAGCGGTGAGAAAGCATTTCGGGATTTCGAAAGCCAGCATAGACTTCCTAGAGGAATATAAGTGCAAATCTACTAGAAGGCAATATGAGTCATCTTGGAGAAAATGGGTGGCCTTTGTCAAGGCGAAGAATCCGCAGATCTTGACAGACTTCTGCTTATCTTTCTTCATCCACCTCCATGGTCAAGGGTTGGCAGCTAACACGATTTCAGCGTGTAAGTCTGCTTTGACAAGACCCATTCTATATGCCTTCCAGGTCGACCTAGGTAACGAGTTCTTTAATAAAGTTCCAAAAGCCTGCGCTAGGCTCAGACCTTCAGCACCTCCAAAGCCTATTTCATGGTCTTTAGACAAAGTTCTTCATTTCGCTTCTCTGTTGTGCAATGAAGAATGTGCGTTAAAGGATTTGACACAAAAAGTTATTTTCCTATTTGCACTCGCGTCCGGGGCCAGGGTTAGTGAGATTGTAGCCCTCTCGAGAGAGGCAGGTCGTGTTCAGTTCCTGGATGGGGGAGAACTGAACCTGTTTCCGGATCCTACGTTTCTCGCCAAGAATGAGTTACCCACCAACAGGTGGGGTCCCTGGAGAATCTGCCCTCTGAAAGAAGATGCATCTCTATGTCCAGTAGAATCCCTAAAGGTCTATCTTCATAGAACTTCAGACTTCAAGGGTGGTCAACTATTCAGGGGAGAAACATCAGGCTCAAATTTATCTCTGAATCAACTCAGAGCGAAAATCACATATTTTATTTGCAGAGCGGATCCTGACAGTACACCCGCAGGTCACGATCCGAGGAAAGTTGCCTCATCCTTAAATTTCTTTAATTGTATGGATTTTGAACATCTCCGTTCATACACTGGCTGGAA
>NC_090743.1:44514706-44518491 GCF_036898095.1 Palaemon carinicauda
ATTTTAATGAAAAAAATATTGAATATCATTATTTTCCGAGTTGTAGCCAGTTAAAGAATGTGTTTACTAAGCCATTAATTTAGCCACTCCCATTTTCAATCTAAACCTCTCTATTCAGGAATTGGGCCTAATAATCTTATGGCTCTGATCAGCCAGTTACTCTAAACCCTCACTACTCTAAATCTCGTTACTTCGAACCTACCTTGTACAAGCTTTACTTCTCTATGCCCATATACCCAATCGGCTGTACTGAAGACTACCTAGCCACTTATCTATACCCAGATACTTAGTAATTATACTGAACACTGTACCTGGCCCCTTCTCCATACCAAAGATTTAGTAGCTACACTGAACACTATGCCGGGCCTCTTCCCTATACCCAGATACTTAGCAGCTATACTGAACACTACCTGGCTATTTCTCTATACCCAGACACTAAGTAGCGACACATAACACTATAAATGGCCACTTCTTTATACCTAGATACTTAGTAGCAACACTGTACCTGGACCCTTCCCTATACCCAGATACTTAGTAGCTACACTGAACACTGTACCTGGCGACTTCTCTTTACCCAGGTACTTAATAACTATACTGAACACTGTACTTGGTCTCTTCTCTATACCCAGATACTTAGTGGCTATACTGAACACTACCTGGCAACTTCTCTATACCCAGATACTAGGTAGCTACACTGAGCACTGTACCGGGACACTTCCCTATCCCAGATACTTGGTAGCTATACTAAACACTGTAACTAGCCACTTTTTTACACCCTGATACTTAGTAGCAACACCTTACCTGGCCACTTCTTTATTCCCAGATACTTAGTAGAAACACTGAACACTGTACCTGGCCACTTCTCTGTACCCAAATACTTAGTAGCTATACTGAACACTACCTGGCCATTTCTCTTTATCCAGAAACGTAGTAGCTTTACTGAACACTGTACTTGGCCACTTCTCTATGCCAGATATATAGTAGCTACACTAAACACTATACCTGGCCACTTCTCTATACTCGATACTTAGTAGCTACACTGAACACTGTACCTGACCACTTCTCTATACCCAGATTCTTAGTGGCTACACTGAACACTGTACCTGCTACTTCTCTATTCCCAAAAACTTAGTAGCTATACTGAACCTGTACCTGGTCACTTCTTTATGCTTGGAAACATGGTAACTATACTGAACACTGTATCTGGCCAGTTTTCTATGCCCGGATACATAGTAGCTACACTAAACACTGTACCTGGCCACTTCTTTATACCCAATACTTAGTAGCTATACTGAACACTGTACCTGGCGACTTCTCTAAACCCAGGTACTTAGTAACTATACTGAAAACTGTACTTGGCCTCTTCTCTATACGCAGGTACTTAGCAGCTATACTGAATAATGTACTTTGCCATTTCTCTAGACCCAATACTTAGTAGCTATACTGAACACTGTACCAGGCAGCTTCTCTATATCCAGGTACTTAGTAATTTTACTGAACACTGTACTTGGCCAATTCTCTATACCCAGATACTTGGTAGCTATACTGAACAATGTACCTACCCACTTCTTTATACCCAGATAATTAGTAGTTACATTGAACACTGTAACTGGCCACTTCTTATACCCAGTTACTTAGTAGCAACACCGTACCTGGCCATTTCTCTACACCCAGATACTTAATAGCGACACTAAACACTGTACCTGGCCACTTCTCTATACCCAGATACTTAGTAGCTACACTGAACACTGTACTTGGCCACTTAACTATATTTATGTACTGAGTAGCTACACTGAACAGTGCCCTGACCACTTTTCTATACCCATATACTTAGTAGCAACACTGACCACTGTACCTGGCTATTTCTCTATACCCAGATACTTAGTAGCTACACTGAACACTGTACCTGGCCACTTCCCTATACTCATATACTTAGTAGCTACAATGAATCGTGTCCTGACCACTTCTTCATACCTATATACTAAGTAGTTGCACTGAACACTGTACCTTGCCACTTCTTTATACCCAGATACTTAGTAGCTACACAGAACGCTATAATTGGCCACCTCTCTATATCCAGAAACTTAGTAGCTATACTGAACACTATACTTGGCCTCTTCTCTATGCCCAGATACGTAGTGGCTACACTGAACACTGTCCCTGGTCACTTCTCTATACCAAGATACTAAATAGCTATACTGAACACTGTACCTGGCCATTTCTCCATACCCATATTCTTATTAGCTACACTAAACACTATATCTGGTCACTTTTCCATACCCAGATACTTAGTAGCTACACTGAACACTGTAGCTGGCCACTTCTTTATACCCAGATACTTAGTGGCTACACTGAACACTGTACCTGGCCACTTTTCTATACCCAGAAATGTAGTAGCTATACTGAACACTGTACCTGGCCATTACTCTATACCCAAATACTTAGTAGCTATGCTGAACACTGTACATGGCTACTCCTCTATACTCAGAAGCTTAATAGCTATATTGAACAATGTACCTGGCCACCTTACTATGCCCATATATACAGTAGCTACCGCTAAACACTACATGGCCGCTTCTCTATACCCGATCCTACGTAGCTACACTGTACACTGTACCTGGCCACATCTCTATGTCCAGATACTTAGTGCTACACTGAACACTATACATGGCCACTTCTCTATACCCAGAAACTTAGTAGCTATACTAAACACAGTACCTGACCATTTCTCTTTACACAGATACTTAGTTGCTATACTGAACACTGTACATGGTCACTTCTCCATGCCTAGATACTTAGTAGCTATATTGAATACTGTACCTGGCAAAGTCTTTATACCAAGATACTTGGTAGCTTTAATGAACACAGTTCCTGGCCACTCCTCTATATCCAGATACTTAATAGCTATACTGAACACCGTACATGGCCACTCTTTTATATCCAGATACTTAATAGCTATTCTGCACACTGTACCTCTCCACTCCTCTATACTTCGATACTTAGAAGCTATACTGAACACTGTACCTGGCAACTTTTCTATACCAAGATACTTAGTAGCTACACTGGACACTGTGCCTGGCCAATTCTGTATGCCCAGAAACCTAGCCTGCTACACTGAAAACTATAGCTGAACTTCTCTACACCTAGATATCTAGTTGGCTGCACTGAAGACTACCTGGCCACTTCTTCATACCCAAATACCTAGTAGCTATAATAGAAATTCGGCTCAGCCACCCGCAACTGATCTAGCCTTGAACATGGCTATTTTGAATTTATTTTCAATTCTTTGTTTTCAGTATGTTTTTACATTCATACGGATATGCAAGGTCTCATTATATTTCTTATATTACTTATGGTTGTGATGGCCTACGTGGAAACAACCCTGACTGGTGATCCCCACACTGGGGTTTGAGTCCTGATCAAACTCGTTAGTTCCTTTAGTAAGTGCAACATCACTATCCTTGTGAGCTATGGATGGGGGTTTTTGGGGGAGCTACCTACCTACCGGTCATCAGCAACCATTGTCTGTCCCTCCATGGTACCAACTTAGATAGAGAGGGGCTTCGGCGCTGATCATATGTATACATGGCCAGTCTTTAGAGCATTATTCTGCTTGCTAGGGAAATGTCACTGTCCCTTCCCTCTGCCATTCAGGGGCTGCCTTTATAACCTTAACCTAGGTTAGGTTAGGTCAAGATGGATCTCTAAATCTACCATAGTTGAGTATCAGAAAGGATAATTCCTCAGCATATTGATAAATATTGCTTGAATATAAATAAATATAT
>NC_090743.1:44526491-44546491 GCF_036898095.1 Palaemon carinicauda
AGCTTTAATTAGCTGTAGATTGAGATAACATTCAGCTACAATGACTCAAAGACCTGTCGGGAATATATCAAAACAGTCGTCTATTTTTACCCTTCGTATCAAAGATTCTTATATTAGTCATTTTAACTACCATAATTAAGAACGCAGACCTCCGCCGTGGAAGCTCATTTCTCGATCTTTTTCTCGACCTTGACCTTGACTTTTGACCTCAACATGTATTGATTTGCGTGGAATTTCATACACCCAAATATGAACCAAGTTGGAAGTCTTTGTGACAACGATGTCCAAAGTTATGGCTGGTTACGTGAATTAGACATTTTGCTTGACCGTGACCTTGACCTTTGACTTCAACCTTTCAAAGATCCATAATTTCCAGCTTTTTAAATAACATTTAATTCCTGCAAGTTTCAATACTCTACGATTTAAATTGTGACCAGGAAGCTGTTCACAAGGAAACACAAACACAAACAAACAAACACATAAACAAGGGTGAAAATGTAACCTCCTTCCAACTTTGTTGGCGGAGGTAATTAGATGAGATATATATGATAATTATCATAACATATAAGCAACATTTATTTTAAAAAAATGACATACCATGATATATAATTCACATATAAAATATGAAAGACCTAAATGATAGAAATAAAGAAATAAAAGATTATATTTACAAGCCAGTGCCTAAGGAAACGAAATGTCCTATTTCAGTTATTTCCTTTGAAATATTGGACAAATATACCGATGGAAAAATTGGTCATAACATAAAAGATATATTATTTTTTTATTTAAAAAAAAAAAAAAAGAGATTCTAGTGTTTCCAGGAAGAAATAGGGAGATGTATCTGTTATTCATTCAAAACAAATATGTAAAGGATTTTTGTCTAGGATGTAGGAATTGCCTGGAATTTTTTTCTCCTTCAGCCATAGCTGTAAACAAACAAACACGCTTAGCACATAACAACGACATACATACATACATACATACATACATACATACACACATATACATATATATTCATATAAGCCATATATTATACACCTAATATCTGGATTCTCTCTACCTAGGGATCAGAGACCCAAGGGGGAATCAAATCAAAGAAAATAGCTTCTGGGCAGCCGGGGAATCGAACCAAGTCCCAGAAACTGAGTGACTGAGTTGCTAAGTCAATGGAACTTCAGTTTCTTGGGCCCGGATTCAATTCCCCCGTCGACCAGAAGCTATTATCTTTGAGTCGATTTCCCTTTGGGTCTCTGATCCTTAGGTAGAGCGAATCCAGATGTTAGGAGCCGTATAATATATATATATATATATATATATATATATATATATATATATATATATATATATATATATATATATATATATATATATATATATATATATATATATTTCTGAGTGGGATACCTTGACGTCGTGAAAGGGTATATCGCCATGATCAGCAAAGCTGTACTAGTCAGGGCCACCCCTACTAGCCTGGTTTATTACCAGCAATCAGACAAAGTTTCCCACCATCGCCAATCAGCACTGGACAGCGCGGTGATGAATATAGCATAAGTAAACTATTAATAGTATTTGAATAAAATTTCGGAACATTGGAAAACACAGTTATTTTCTGACTCTATCTATCTATCTATCTATCTATCTATCTATTATTATTATTATTATTACTATTATTACTTGCTAAGCTACAACTCTAGTTGGACAAGCAGAATGCTGAAAGCCCAGGGGCCCCAACAAGGAAAAGAGCCCAGTGAGAAAATAAACAAGGAAAAATAAAATACTTCAAGAATAGAAGCAACATTAAAATTAATATTTCCTATGTGATCTATACAAACTTTAACAAAAAAGAGGAAGAGAAATTAGATAGAACAGCGTGCCCGAGTGTACTCTCAAGCAAGAGAACTCTAACCCAAAACAGTGGAAGACCATGGTACAGAGGCTATGGCACTACCCAAAACTAGAGAACTATCTATCTATCTATCGATTTATTTGACTGTGTATCGTTCTAAAGAAGCGGTGGTTGAAGCTTCTTAAGATATCAAATTTCATGCCGATTTGAACACGATAATTAGATTTTCGATTCACCGATGCAAATGTAAATATTTTCGTAATTTTGTCTTCAGGAGACAGTTTCTCTTCTGGTCTGTTCAGTGATATATATATATATATATATATATATATATATATATATATATATATATATATATATATATATATATATATATATATATACACACATATATATATATACATATATATATATATATATATATATATATATATATATATATATATATATATATATATATATATATATATATATATATATATATACATATATATATATATATATATATATATATAGAGAGAGAGAGAGAGAGAGAGAGAGAGAGAGAGAGAGAGAGAGAGAGAGAGAGAGAGAGAGAGAGAGAGAGAGAGAGAGAGGGAGGTGCCCTAAGCTACGAAATATGAAATAAAATGTTACAAAGAAAGGTCTGTCATCAAGAAGTTTTGCTAGTAATAATTGACTTTTAATACAATATTTAATTCACAAATCATTAAAACTTTTTAATTAGTTTTCTTTCGTATTTCAGTATACTTGACATACGAATATATTTTGAATTTTCATTATAGCAAAATATACCCGAGTTAATAATCTCTCTCTCTCTCTCTCTCTCTCTCTCTCTCTCTCTCAAAGGAAAGTTTGAAGATGTCGGGGAATATTCAATATCACAAAGTCTGGAAATTATACAGTAAAGGTAAACCTTTTCAAAGAAAAATCCAGGTTGTCAATAAAAAAAAAAAGAAAAAAAAAAAACACAGGGAAACAAATACAAATTTTCATAGAAATTTTATTCTTGGGAACTTCACAAACGTGTTGATAAATGTTATGGTTCCTTTATTTGGGTTTAGAAATTTCTTTTTTTTACTTTGAATTCAAAATAATTTTTAGTAATACATACATCTAATATCATAGATTATAAACCATTTGGGCTCAATCTATAAACACGTATACGTTCTCATATTTAAATGTTTAAAGGCCGCTCATGAATGGCAGGAGCAAGTGGCAGTGACAATGCCCTATCAAGTAGGACATTGTCCGAGAGACTGATCATATATAAACATGATCAGCGCCCAAGACCCCTAACCACCCAAGCTAGGACCAAGAGAGAGCCAGGCAATGGCTGCCGATGACTCAGCAGATAGAACTATAGTCTCCCCAATTCTCCCATCCTTAGCTCACAAGGATTGTGAGGTTGCAGCGACCAAAGGAACTAACGAGTTTGAGCGGGACTCGAACCCCGGTCTGGCGTTCACCAGTCAGGGACGTTACCGAACTAACCCGGTCTATAATATGAAGCTTCTTATGGACGCACCAATTCTTTCTCTCACCCGTGGACCTATATTCTTCCTCTTTTAGGTAAGCGTTGGGGCCAACATCTTTGCCACGGTACTCAACTTACCGTCTAGACTCGCCTTTACATTACCTTTATTTTTGGAAAATAAATCCAAAATTATATTAAAGTTTTCCGAGATGTTTACGTAGAATAAAGGTTTAAAGGTAACTCATGAGTGGTGGATGTAAGGGACATGACAATGTCCTAGAGACTGACCATATACTTCCTGACTAGTGCAGTGGTAGTTCGCCTAGCATTCAAATGGCAGCAATATCGATCCCGGCACGGGACTCGTCAATTTAAGCTGTTGACTGGGGAGGCCGCTGCTGTGGTTGGGCACCAGAGTAGGAATTTGGCTTGCCCGGCTGACGTTCTGGTGAACATCTATTCTAATGAAACTGGAACTGAAACCATTCACCTTTAATATCTGGATTCTCTCTGCCAAGGGATCAGAGACCCAAGGGGAAATCAAATCAAAGATAATAGCTTTTGGTCAGCTGGAGAATCGAACCAAGTCCCAGAATGACTCCACAGGTAAACCTATAGGCTCCCCAAACACTCCATCCTTAGCTCACAAGGATGGTGAGGTTGCACACGCTACAAGAAACTAACGATCTTGAGAGGGTCTCGAACTCCCACCCAATAGATAAAGAAATCAACAAGTCTAGTGTTTTGGTACCCTAATGAATATAACCCTGCCTAGCAATCTGTTAGACGGGTGTTTGAGACCAGCTCAAGCTCAATAGTTTCTAGAAGTGCCTGCACTCTCACTATCCGTGTGAGAAACGGATGCGGGCTTTGGAGAGCCCTACTATGAGATTCAGGGCCTCTGTAACAAGGTTTTTTGGACTTTGCTTCTTATCAAAGCATCGGATGTATCTGAAAGTTGACATATGTATATTTTACAACCACACACAAATTTTGTCAGCATTATCAATAACCTAAACCCGATAGTTTTAATTTTTATAGAGTAAAAATTATCTATCCGACGCCATGGCCAGTGATTACGAGCCAAGAGTTGAAAACATTCATTACGTAAGCAATGTAAACACCTTTTGACAAAATTTTTCCCCGCCCATCCACCATACACCCATTCACCTTGTTCCATCGGCTCTGAAAACCATAACAGTCAAGAATGGCTAACAGAATTTGGAATTGCCCCCGTGGTTGCAAAACTGCATTTGTCTTACGACTTTCAACTTTATACAGTCAAGAGAAAGCCCGTGGCCATATTTACTATAGCCTGAATAGGTAATTATTCAGATTTTAGTTTAAATCCAATATTTATGTTCAGATTTGTATTTAGCGTAACATGATTATAATACTTGTAATGTCATTCAGGCTTTTGAACATTTCCATTAACTATTCACTATGCCACCAAGAGAGAGAGAGAGAGAGAAAGAAAGAAAGAGATTGTATGTAAACAGTCTTTATATAACTATTTTTGTTAAAATAAGAATTTTGTGCTAAACTCTCCATCAGACCAACGGATCATCCGATATAATTTTTTTTTTCTTCTTCTTAGGCCGTACGACCATATATGTTTTGGGCATGACTGCATTTTGTAAATAAATCAGGAATAGTTTTAGGAGTTTTATTTGTACATTTAATGGGAATTTATAGAAGTAAAGTGAACATAATTCATTTATCCTTTAAAATAATTACTACATGTAGCAAAACAAATAGTAGTAAAGGAAGGATACCATACTTTATCTTTAGCTTCAACATCGGCAATAACATACCCAGTTGCCATAATTTGTCAGCTTAATGAAATAGCCTATCATCTAATATAAAACTTAAATTCTGAGGAGGCCATGGCTTATTGCACAGTGAAAAAACCATTACAAAGACTTTATGAATGGCGGAACGATATATAAATGTGGGTGGGGTATCTGTGCTAGCGTAGTAATACTACTGTAGCAGTAGTGCCCATGAATTAAACGTTTAGGCCAACTGCTGGGATCCTTGAAGATCATTTAGCACTTCTTACAACTACTCGAGAAATGAGTTTTTATAGCCAGAATTCAAATTTTCTGATCCAACAATGCCCATGATAGCCTTCAGTGTTATCCTGAATTATAACCAGGCCAAAGTGGGTGGAGCCTCATGTAGTCATCATTCTGACGATAATTATTGGTGAAGGTTTAAAGCCAAAATACGGTACCGCCCTTTTTTTTTTTTTTTTTTTTTTTTTTTTTTTACAGTAAATAGGTAGGTAAATAGAAAATAAATAAATATTGCTTGACATGTGATATAGCAGTTATCAAATCAAGCTTGTCTACTACGTTTTTGAAAATTACCAACTATTCCCTACACCTTGTCAATCTGATTGTGACCTATAAAGTAGACTGTAATTTCTTAGGAAACTTATTTTGGGAGTTAGACTAATAATCGAAGTGTTTTTGTATTTATTAACATTTTTTGTTGGTTTGTTCATTATGACAATTATCAGTGGAGAGGTTTCTGAGTTCATAAAGGTGTACTGCTTTGCTTTTATTTAAACTTTTCTGTCATTGTTGGCAGAGGTATAGCCTTCGTTACGTATAGCCAATCATCGATCGAGAAAGAGGGAAGAAATGCCGTCATAAGTTACGTAACGAGTGCGTTCGAAACCTTTTCTCTGAGTAAGTTGGCCCGTCTTCAAAAAACGTCACTTTTACATTATAAGTACCAAATTTATTCAACCTACGTAATGCAGAATATAGTCAAAATTTATGTGTAAATATAATGTGCATTCTGAAGAAGCGTTATATTTATGAGATTCATAGATTAAAAATTATTGCGGAAAAACCGTGTTACAGAGGCCCTGAATCTCATAGTAGAAGTCTACCTGCTGATTCATCAGCAGCCATTGCCTGACCCTCCTTGGTCCTAGTTTGATGGAGAGGGGCTTGTGCACTGATCATAATATGTACATATGATCAGTCCTCAGGATTTTATGTTGTCTCTTACCTCTGCCATTCATGAGTTACCTTTAAATCCAACAGAGCAGCCATCATCTATTAGGTTAAATCAATTCTCATATTTAGAGAACATTTAAAAGATTAAATAGCATGTCTAAAGAATATCTAAATATATATATATATATATATATATATATATATATATATATATATATATATATATATATATATATATATATGTGTGTGTGTGTGTGTGTGTGTGTGTGTATATATATATATATATATATATATATATATATATATATATATATATATATATATATATATATATATATACATACATATACATATATATTTGGTCACAAAACTATCATGGCAAGATATTCCAATCTCATGAAATCGCACGATGCAATAAAAACATTGACTTGTCATTAAACAAATTAATCCCATTGCTCTTCCCTTCGTTGTTATGAGACGAGGAATCGTTTGGCAAGGAAATAAAAGCATCGAATGTCAACAATGATATTGACCTCCTGAATATTGGCCCCTCAGAAGCAATAAAGTCTTCTGAAACGCCATAAATAAACGTCACAAGTCTTGTTGCTAAACCCAGGCGAGATGAGATTCTATATTGACTAGTGTGACTTGATTATTATTCGAATGAATTTGTAGGATTAATTATTCATTATTATATTTGCCTTAATTAATGGACTTTTTTGTGTGTAATTCTTAAGTTCATTTAGACGGCAATGGTCATTATTTTTAGTTATAGTCCTAGCAAAAACACCAACAACTACTACAACAACAACGATAATATCGTTTATTTATTTTTTTATTTCCTTTCCTTACTGGGCTATTTTTCTCTGTTGGAGCCCTTGGGCTTATAGCATCTGGTTTTTTTCAATTAGGGTTGTAGCTTAGCTATTAATAATAATAATAATAATAATAATAATAATAATAATAATAATAATAATAATAATAATAATAATGTTATCTGTTCTTTACAGCCATCCAATACATTAATCTATTGGATAATAGAGAGTTAGTATTTTTATCTAATTAGATAAAACTAACACGTCCTCATAATTAGTTCCGCCTCTAGGAAGCCCACGAAATAATTAAATTTACATATAAAAATTATTAATTAGTTTTCGTACCTAATAATCAGTCTGTTCGCCCTATTATTTTGACTTGTTCAATCTCCAACACGAGATTGTAATAGTGTAAATAATTTTAGAAGTATTACAACAGTACGAAAAATATATCCTTACAGAGAAGAAGCTTTTTTTCAGCGATCTCTTTTCATGACATTGATAAAGATTTTCTGTACCGGGTACGTCTTTTGTCCAAAGGAGACAAACAGCTGATATTGCCCACAGAAGAGATTTCTTGGTATATGATGTTATTGAATATAGCAAAGTATACCTGAATTAACACTCCCCCCCCCCCCTCTCTCTCTCTCTCTCTCTCTCTCTCTCTCTCTCTCTCTCTCTCTTAAATTAAAGTATTGAATTAAATGCTCAAGATAGAGACGACTGGCGAAATAAAACTGAGGCCCTTTGCGTCATCATTGTTGGTAGTATATAGAAAATTATATTGCTTGTGCTGATTGGAGAATTTTTTTTTTATAATCTTAACAGAGTATTGGAAGTGATGATTTGAAACGGATATTTATTGTGCTAATTTGGAAAACTTATCACTAGTGGTAATGTCAGAAAACTGTTGCTCTGATATTTCCAAAAGATTTTGACACATTTGGGATCAAGCTATTCCTAAGTCAAACGTAGTATTGATACTTAAATTAATAAATATCATATTCTCCTTTCATGAAAGTAAAATATCATAATATTATATGTAAATAAGACTCATAATAGATAGAAAATCTATTCAAATAAAATGTAAATTGCTCAGTGCAAAAGTAGTTAAGATCTCAGTATCTAAAAATGAGATTTTCAGATGTTTAAAATTGAATAATTCACTGTTCTGGCTCTGTAAGAATTAAAGGAATTAAGGACAGGTATTCTCAGCTTCTAAAGATGAGGCTTTCAGATGTACTAACATTTCTAAATAGACTAATTCACTGTTTTGGCTCTTCCTAATCGGTAGTTGAACCGGAAAAACTTCATAAGATCTTTCAAGTTACTGTTCTTGAAATATTTCATTTTAATTGTTTATTGCTTTTCACTTAGTTTATTTATTTCCTTTCCTCACTGAGATGTTTTTCCCTGCTGGCTTATATAATCCTCCTTTTCTAACTAGGGTTATAAAGTAATAATAATAATAATAATAATAATAATAATAATATCTAATAATAATAGTTATTAAATAGTGGTGGTTATCGCCAAAGAGAAATGATTACTGAGAACGTTTTTAAACGTTATTTATTGGAATTAGTTCCTTTTCACACACTCATTCCCAAGAAATATTTCTCACTTGAAAAATCACCGCAATAATTCTTTTAGTTTCGTCCAAAAAGTGAGCTAGGTATTTTCAGGGACCATCTCTCTCTCTCTCTCTCTCTCTCTCTCTCTCTCTCTCTCTCTCTCTCTCTAAGAGTGAGTAAACCACTGTATGACAAGTGAGTTTGATGAAAAATATGATCACATATCCTGTCTCTCTCTCTCTCTTTTCATGAGTGGATGAACCTCTTCACAAGTGAAATTTGACGAGAAATATGATCAAATCTCTCTCTCTCTCTCTCTCTCTCTCTCTCTCTCTCTCTCTCTCTCTCTCTCTCTCATGCCTGGATGAACCTCTTCACAAGCGGAATTTCAAGAAAATTGTGATCAGATATATCACGCTCAATGGACTCGCGTTTAATGCAAACCGATAGACATTGCTCTTCGAGTATTTATTTCCTAAAACGGACCAAAACGCGCGCTAAACAAAAGCCACATCTTTGGAGAATGCTTGGCCGACGAACAGAGGTGTTACTATGGAGTTTGGATGTCAACATTGTAAAAATTAACATGCCGGAAATGTAGTGATAATAGAACATGCCGTTGGTTATGGAATAATTTTTCAAGTCTTGGTATCATTTGTTTATCGTGTATTTATTCGTATACTTATTATGGCAGTACATTTCTTTTTATACATTCGTGTGTGTATGCACACACACACACACACACACACACACACACACACATATATATATATATATATATATATATATATATATATATATATATATTTATATATATATATATATATATATATATATATATATATGTATGTATGATGTGTATACATACATATATATATATATATATATATATATATATATATATATATATATATATATATATATATGCATGTATATATATATATATATATATATATATATATATATATATATATATATATATATATACATACACACACACACACACATATATATATATATATATATATATATATATATATATATATATATGTATATATATGTGTGTGTGTGTATACATACATATATATGCATGTATATATGTATATATACATATATATATATATATATATATATATATATATATATATATATATATATATATATATATATATATATATATATATATATTTATATGTATATGTGTGTGTGTGTGTGTTTATCTGTGTGTATTTTCCATGACATCCAATTAACGCCATGCTTCAATAATTCTTGCCACATAAAATATTTACTTCGCCAATAGTTTTGTAACTTTTCTCATTTCATTCAGGAATTACCTTACCAACCTTAGCCAACCACTTAGTCTCGTTATCACCACGGTTCTCCAGCATCTCAATTATATTTCCTTAATCTTCTCTTAATTATGTTTATTGTATCTTGAACCGTCCTATCCTGTATTTATTAATCATCTCTGTCTTCTTTATCCATCCTTTATACATCCTTAATCCATCATATTCAATCAATCTATACTTTATCCATCATTTATCCATCATATTCAATCAATTTACAAAATAGCTTATGTATGAAATATTTATTTCAATGCTGTTACTTTTCTTAAATATTTTATTTTAATAGTTTTTACTTCCCTTGTAGTTTCCTCATTCCCTTTCCTCACTGTGCTATTTTCCCTTTTGGAGCCCTCGGGCTTTTAACTTCCTGGTTTTCCAACTTGGGTTGTAGCTTAACAAATTATGATAATAATAATAATAATAATAATAATAATAATAATAATAATAATAATAATAATAATAATAATAATAATAATAATAATACTCACTCCATCAAGTGTTGCATTAATGTCTGACATAGGAAAATATTCGTTTGTTGATGTGTCTCGTTGCATCATTTCACAGCCCCCTCCCCCCAGAAATTCTACTAGAATCCCTTACTTCATTCCTACCATTGACATTGTGTTCCTCTCTATTTTTTTTCCTGACTACCATATCCACTTTCACAAATGCCCTCTCTCTCTCTCTCTCTCTCTCTCTCTCTCTCTCTCTCTCTCTCTCTCTCGTGGTTACTGGGAACTTCCTAACTCGAATGTGTTTAGCAAAATATTTGCTGCACGCAACACTTCTCTCTTCATCAGATATTCTCATTTTATCTTCGCATCTCCCCACTGACTTTTTATTACCTGTTTCCGTTCTCTTACACCAACGAACGCGCCCAACTCCTTGTTTATTTATACGCACATAAATAATGCAATATAACGGCACATGCCTGTGAAGTTTGCTTATCTCGAAATATTTTGATGCTATTTATGGATAAAATTCTTCGATTATTCAAATAATAGATAAAAAAAAAACTGGAAAATTACTAACTATATTACTTACTAAAATAATTTAATAGCTAGTAAGCCAGCTAAAATGAAAATAGCAGAATATGATATTTCTGGTAAAAATACTGTTTATTCATGTGAATTATTAGGCAAAGTAGATATAGAAACTAACAGATAACTTACAAACTAACTATATCATTCACTCACTCAATTTATTCGATAGTAATTTAACCGATTAAAATGAAGATGACATAATATTATACTGATTTTTCATGTGAAATATTAGGCGAAGTAGATAGATAAACTAACAGATAACTTACTAACTAACTATGTCATTCACTAACGCAATTCATTCAATAACTAGTTAACCAAATAAAATAAAAACACCAGGAAATTATATTGATGATTTATATGAAATATTAGGCAAAATAGATAAACTAACAAATAACTAACTAACTAAACAACTAACTAACTATATCAGTCACTCACTCAACTCATGCAATAGTCAGTTAACTAACTCAAAGGAAAATTCCAGAATATCAAAGGAAAATCATCAGGAAATAGCCCAGGGTACCACCTCATGACGGCAACGTTCCAGTACTCCCATTTCTGATTTAGGGCCTCATGAAACCTAACTTAGAGCAAGCCATCACTCACCGCGAAATGAGGTAAGAGACATGCCAAATGCACGAGAACTCATCTGCCATAACGAGTCCGAGAGGCATTGCTCAGAGGCGGACTCCAACACTCGTAGGATAAGTGCTTAGGAAGAGTGTGGTAGGAAATCATATTTATTTTTCGTATTGTGGAGATTTAAGGATGTCGAATTAGTTTTTAATGTGTTATCAGGATGATTAAGGAAAATAAGAAATTTTTTTGGTATTCATTCGAGTCATGTGGAATGATTTTGACTGCTTATTTCAATTGTAGTTGAATCTGGAGAACTTCAAAAGTTCAAACTTGCAGCAAATGTTTTTTCTGTTGAACAGACTGACATAAGTCTTTTTATAATTCATATACGAAATATCTGTTTCGATATTGTCACCGTTTTTTAAATCATTTAATTAATTGTTAATTATTTCTCAGATCGTTTATTTATTTCCTTATTTCCTTTCCTCACTTTGCTATTTATCTCTGTTAGAGCCCTTCGCTTATACCATCCTGCTTTTCGTACTAGAGTTGTTCCTTAGCTATTATTATTATTATTATTATTATTATCATTATTATTATGATTATTATTATCATTATTATTAATAATAATAATAATAATAATAATAATAATAATAATAATAATAATAATAATTGTTTGGAAATGAATTTTATTTTATATTTTTCCCGGTTATTTTTGCATTATTTCTCTGTCCAATTAAAATTTCCAATCCATATCAGGCCATATTTTCCAGCATCGGAAGATAAAAAAGTTTATCATTGGTTTCATATGAAATTGATCAGAGAGACTATCATCTTGAATCTCTTTTTTTGTGTCATTAGTTTAGACAGTCCTCTAACATCATCCAAGAAAAAAGTGGAGGACAATATTCGTAATAAAATCTTTGACCTGCAGTGAAAAAAAACGTGTATATGAATTGCTAGATAATAGAAAAAGGATTAATGGAAATAGAATAAATAGAACAGATAAAATAAATAGATAAATGAATAAATAAATAAAGAAATATTTCACCTTTAACACGACAACACTATTGAAAGAGGCAACTAACCAAGAGAAATATTATCAAAAACTCCAACCATTATTGATACCTTTACATTCTCGTCTTTCAAATTCCAGTCTTTCTGAAGGTAAAGACCGAATGGCCTTTGAAAACTGAAAGCTCTCTATTAAAGCAGAAAGCTTCTTGTAGGTCTTACTTTTGACTTTAATTCTCTCTAACCTGATAAGGGTGATTCTTTATTTCATTTGAAATACGGAAGTTGGGTAACGTCAACCTCTTTCCTTGTGGCGATTTGTGATCTTTGGATATACGAATGACTTTTAGATCCTGTGACGGCGCCGAGTAAGGGTGTGAACTCAAAGGCAGATTGAAAACGACTGAGTTATATTATTGTGGAACACTCTCCTTATATACAAAACCTCAAGGCAACAGGACATGACAAGTTCACAAGACAGACGATATTACAGAGGAAAAACCAGACAGGAATTTTCATGTTCGTTTTAGTGCGAGGGAGGAGTGAAGATACAAGCATAATATATACAAAAGGGATTATGTACAATTGTGTGAAACACGGTTGGTACATGGATCCCCCCCTAAAAATGACATACTGTACATGTTGAATAGGGCGCCCTGATCTAGAGAGGCGAACTGTAGGCGGGTCATCTGGCAAAAGATGAGCAGGTTTTAGACGATCAATGGAGACCCAGTCTTCTTTGCCCCGAATGTTTAGGAGGAATGCTTTCGGACTGCATCGGATCACAAGGAAAGGGCCCGGGTATGGGGGCGTTAGTGGTGGTTTGCTGGTGTCGTTGCGCAGGAAGACGTGCGTTGCAGAATGCAAGTCCGTTGGTATGTGATGCTTCGCTGGAGGCTTGTAAGTCTGGCGGCACGGAGTAAATTTTCCCACGACGTGACGTATGCGCTGGAGATCGTCGGAGGAGGTTGTAGAAGGAAAAAACTCGGCAGGAATGACCAACGGGTCGCCATACACCATTTCGGCTGCCGAGACGTCGAGGGCGTCTTTAGGAGTGGTCCTTAGTCCAAGGAGGACCCAGGGAAGCTGAGTAAACCAGTTGCAATCCTTGCAGCGGGACATCAAAGCTGCTTTGAGGGTTCGATGAAAACGTTCAACCATTCCATTGGCAGTTGGGTTGTAGGCCGTTGTCTGATGTAGGGTAATGCCCAGGAGATTCGCTAATGACGTCCATAATTGAGAGGTGAAAGTGGTTCCCCTGTCAGAAGTAATATGCTCAGGGATACCGAATCTTGAAATCCATCCAGAGAGTTAGGCAGATGTACATGAGGCGGACGTTGCAGTTTCCATGGGAATGGCTTCAGGCCAACGAGTGGAGCGGTCGATGACGATAAACAGGTAACGATGTCCTTGTGATGTGGGTAGGGGGCCTACAACATCGATGTGAATGTGGGCGAAACGACGCTGAGGTTGAGGAAAGGTGCCCACTCCTGAATCCGTGTGTCGATGTACTTTGGAAGTTTGGCAAGAAGTACAGGCACGGACCCAATCCTTAGCATCCTTAGAAATTCCGTGCCAAATGAACTTTGCCTTCAGCAGCTGTGCAGTAGAACGGCACGAGGGATGTGAAAGGCCGTGGATGAAATCAAACACCTATCGGCGCATGGGAGCAGGAATCCAAGGTCGCGGTCTACCAGTACTGACGTCACAGAGGAGGGGGGTGTTAGAGTCTTCGAGGGGAAAATCCTCCCAACGGAGGGACGTGCAGGATGTCCTACAAGCTTGATACTCTGGATCCTGTCGTTGGGCTTCAGCCAGGGCGTTGTAATCCAATCCCAGTTGAACGGCAGCCAACGTGTTTCTTGACAGGGCATCGGCAACGGGATTCATTTTCCCAGGGACGTATTGGAGGGTGCAATTGTATTCAGCCACGGCGGAGAGATGTCGACGTTGACGGGTGGACCAGGCGTCAGACTGTCGAGTGAAGGCGTGCACCAGAGGCATGTGGTCTGTACGAATGACAAAGGGCGTACCTTCTAAGAAATGGTGAAAGTGACGGACAGCCAAGTGCACCGCCAGCAATTCTCGATCGAAGGTAGAATAACCCGATTCTGCCTTGGACAGTTTTCTGCTGAAGAAGGCCAATGGGCGGGGCGAGCCGTTGACCACCTGCTCGAGTACTGCAACAATAGCGACGTCGCTGGCGTCGGTGGAGAGAAGGAGAGGGGCATGTGGGATAGGAAAAGTGAGAGCCGCAGCAGTCGATAGGGCCTTCTTTGTATTGCAGAAGGCTGCTTCTTGAAGGGGACCCCACTTCAAGTCCTTTGGCTTCCCCTTGAGGGAGGCGTAGAGGGGAGCAAGAGTGGCGGCAATGGCTGGCAAAAAATGGTGATAATAGTTGATCATGCCCAAGAATTCCTGCAGAGCTTTGACGGTCGAGGGCGTGGGAAAATTCTGAACGGCTGCTACCTTATCAGGGAGGGGATGGACTCCTTCAGGAGTGATACGGTGCCCTAAGAACGACACTTTGTTGGCGCCAAAGGTACACTTGTCGTACCGGACTACAATGCCGTTTTGTTGCAGGCGGTCGAGCACGATGCGCAGGTGACGGAGGTGTTCCTCTTTTGAGGAGGAGAACACAAGTATGTCATCCACATAACATACACACAAAGGGAGGTCCCCTAAGATGCCATCCATGAGACGTTGAAACGTTGCCCCAGTATTACGAATGCCAAAACAAGGTGTATTGAAGGTGTATGTGCCAAACGGAGTGGTGATGGCGGTCTTGGGGATGTCTTCTGGGTTCATAGGCACCTGATAATACCCCTTCAGGAGGTCGAGCGTAGAGAAAACCTTCGCTTTGTGCAGGTAGGAGGTTACATCGGCAATGTTTGGGAGGGGGTAGTGATCCGGTTCTGTTTGCATGTTCAGGCGCCTGTAATCCCCGCACGGACGGAGGGAGCCGTCTTTCTTCAGAACGATGTGTAAGGGTGTTATGAACCGCCTTAATGGTTCAACAGGTTCTTTAAAAATACTACAAGAATTGGGACTGGAATGAACCAATGGACTGCAACAACCAAAGGGGTGGGTAAAACAGAAAATACTCAAGTACCTTAACCTAGTTTATTTTACAACAATTATACAATAATTACAAGTATATACAATAATTACAATGAGTACAGGTATTGGGAAGCACAGAGACATAAATGATCGTTACAACAAATTCAGATTAAACTTTAAAATCACCAAATATAATTTGCTTGAAGTTAACGTACATAAGAAATTATCGAAATTAATAAACAACAACAAACAGTAAGCAGCAGACATGAAAATTCAATAAATGAAACTTCTCATTAATATACAAATAATAAATACTAGCCCATGCACTGGCTCTTCCAACATCCACAAACAATCCCTGATCCTCGAGGACGTCCATCGAACACGGAGGGAACTACCACAACAGTGTCGATACAACAGCCACTTTGCTGCCACCGAAGAACAACGCTTCCAAACCATCTCGACCTCGAGGACCAGGTTGAGGACAAGTCACCACCAACTAGGAGACACTCCAAAGCTGGGCCCGCTGCTCCTTCTCGACTGCATTACGAGAAACGGTCCCTCTGGCTTCCCAAACCTGACTGCTTAAAATCAATCACAACGTGACAAAAGTAAACAAGGCACCTGCCTTGACCAAGAAAAAGAGAGCAGTTCAAAACAAAATTGAAACTAGGTTGTTTCAAAGTCAAACAACCTAACACCTCCACACTCAAAAAAAAAAAAAAAAATTACATGAAATTTTTTTTTTCAGATTACACTTTCACCCACCCCCAAAGATGTCACAGAACCACCAGCTAAAACAGACCCAATCCTGGCAAGGTCGCCAATGTTATGAACCGCCTTAATGGTTCAACAGGTTCTTTAAAAATACTACAAGAATTGGGACTGGAATGAACCAATGGACTGCAACAACCAAAGGGGTGGGTAAAACAGAAAATACTCAAGTACCTTAACCTAGTTTATTTTACAACAATTATACAATAATTACAAGTATATACAATAATTACAATGAGTACAGGTATTGGGAAGCACAGAGACATAAATGATCGTTACAACAAATTCAGATTAAACTTTAAAATCACCAAATATAATTTGCTTGAAGTTAACGTACATAAGAAATTATCGAAATTAATAAACAACAACAAACAGTAAGCAGCAGACATGAAAATTCAATAAATGAAACTTCTCATTAATATACAAATAATAAATACTAGCCCATGCACTGGCTCTTCCAACATCCACAAACAATCCCTGATCCTCGAGGACGTCCATCGAACACGGAGGGAACTACCACAACAGTGTCGATACAACAGCCACTTTGCTGCCACCGAAGAACAACGCTTCCAAACCATCTCGACCTCGAGGACCAGGTTGAGGACAAGTCACCACCAACTAGGAGACACTCCAAAGCTGGGCCCGCTGCTCCTTCTCGACTGCATTACGAGAAACGGTCCCTCTGGCTTCCCAAACCTGACTGCTTAAAATCAATCACAACGTGACAAAAGTAAACAAGGCACCTGCCTTGACCAAGAAAAAGAGAGCAGTTCAAAACAAAATTGAAACTAGGTTGTTTCAAAGTCAAACAACCTAACAAAGGGTGACGACCATGGGCTGGAGGCCTTTTGGCAAAGGCCCATTTTCTCCATTTCGGCGAACGTCTGTTTGGCGGCTGCCAATCGTTCCGGTGCCAGACGTCTAAATTTTGCGAAGACTGGGGGTCCCATCGTCTTGATATGGTGATAAATACCGTGCTTGGCAGGAACCGTGGGCGTTTGGCGAAGTTCTGGACGGAAAACTTCCAGGTACGACGTGAGGAGGTGGGCGTGGGCATCCGTGGGTGCACTGATGTGGAGAGCGAGGTTAGAGGGGGCGGGTTGAAGAGGTGTCGACAAGTACGAGTCTGCGTTGACCAATCGTCGGTGGGTGACATCGACCAGAAGGTGGAAATGAGAGAGGAAATCCGCACCGAGGATTGACATTGTGACGTCAGCAACAAGAAACTTCCAATTGAATTTACCGTTTCCGAACGATAATGTGAGGTTCTCGTAACCGTAGGTGGGTATCGCAGATCCGTTGGCAGCTACCAAGCCTACGTCGGCAGATGTAGACAGACTACGTTGTGCCTTGAAGAGTTTCCTTGGCAAAAGAGAACGACAAGCACCCGTGTCTACCAAAAATCGCACGCCCGTTCCTGCATCCTGTAAAAAGAAAAGATTAGAAACATGGGAGGCCACCGCCACAAGCGATGGCCTACTTACACGTCTTTTGGCCACTGACAATCTTTGGCACATTTCTTCGCGGTTGCCCCGAATCTGAAGTGGTAGTAGCAAAACTGCGGCGGATGGGAAGTAGTAAGTGGCTGTAGAAGTCGTTCGTTGGGGCGCGAGCGATTGGTGGGTGGTGGGCGGCTTTGTCGCCGCTTCGGAACGTCACGGGGTAGCCGTGTATGTCCTACGGCATTCATGTCAGCTTCGGTTGACGTTGAATAGGCATCCTCGTCGTCAGGGGTGGAGGCGTTGATGGAGGTCTTGAAGTGGCTGACCATAAGGGCGTCGGCTTTGGTCATCAAGTCCTTTATGGGTAAACTATCGACATCGGGTATGGCAGCGCGCACAGGTTCAGGTAAACAGCGTATCCAAAGGGCACGGAGTAGGTTCACCTCAGGAGGAGAGCCGTCTGCGGCAGGTGGAAGGCGAGCGATACTGGTCATTTCCCTGAGGGCAAGCGAAGCCCTTTGGTCCCCCAACGGTTGTTGCAAGAGCTGAAAAAGCTTTGCTATACGGGCGGCTGGTGACGACGAGTACTGCAGCAGAAGGTATGATTTGAGGGCGTCATACGCTATTGGGGTGTCTCCTTGTTCACAAAGCCAGTCGGATATTTCTGGGAAGGTGTCCTCGGGTATCGCCGCGAGAACATAATCCGCTTTGGTGGTTGAGCGAGTCACGCCCCTGATACGGAAGTGGATTTCAGCGCGTTGAAACCAAGCGAACGCTTCTCCGCTGGCGAACGGTGAAAGTTTCAATGGGGCGGCCGCAGTACCAACTGCCGGAGTAGAGTCAGCCTCCGTCATAGTACCAACGATGGAGGGGCGAGGAAGGTGGGGGTGGAAGGCAGTGGGAGCGAGTCGACTTCCGGGGTCACCAATGTGACGGCGCCGAGTAAGGGTGTGAACTCAAAGGCAGATTGGAAACGACTGAGTTATATTATTGTGGAACACTCTCCTTATATACAAAACCTCAAGGCAACAGGACATGACAAGTTCACAAGACAGACAATATTACAGAGGAAAAACCAGACAGGAATTTTCATGTTCGTTTTAGTGCAAGGGAGGAACGAAGATACGAGCATAATATATACAAAAGGAATTATGTACAATTGTGTAAAACATGGTTGGTACAATCCTCTGGCAATGCACATGACCTTTACAAATATGTATGACCTTTAGATATAATTATTACTTTTAGATCCTTTGGCAATGCATATAAACTTTACAAATATACAGGACCTTCGGAAGAACATTTGACCTTTGGAAATACAAATGACTTTCTAAAATATGTGAGACTTTGAAAAAAAAAATGACCTTTTGAAAAAAACCACAGTTTTTGGAAATACGCATGACCTTTGGAAATATACAAGACCTTTCAAAATAAGCATGAACTTTGGAAGCATGCATGGCCTTTAAAAATATGCATGTCATTTCGAAGTACGCATGACCTTTAGAAATACCCATGACCTTTATAAGTATGTATGTCCTTTATGAATATGCATAACCTTTAGAAATACACATGACCCTTGAAAATTTTCAATTACTTTGGAATTACACATGACCTTTGGAAGTACGCATGAGCGTTGGAAGTACGCATGACTTTTGGACGTACGCATGACTTTTAGAAATACACATGTACCATAAAAATACGCATGCGTTATAGAAATATGCATGAACTTTGTACATTTGCATGAACCTTGGAAGTACGCATGACCTTTCGAAATACGCATAACCTTTGGAAATTCATATGAATTTTGGCAGTACGCAGGACCTTTGGAAATACACGACCTTTGAAAATTTACATGAACTTAGGAAGCATGCTTGACCTTTGAAAGTATACATGTCCTTTAGAAACATGCATGACCTTAGAAATAAACGTGACCTTTAGAAATATAGATGAACTTCGATAATTCATATAAGACCTGTGAAAAATAGCATGAACTTTGGAAGTGCACATGACCTTTGGAAGTATGCATGACCTTCAAAAATAAGCATGACCTTTGAAAATACGCAT
>NC_090743.1:44548991-44551491 GCF_036898095.1 Palaemon carinicauda
TATATTAAGATCAGTAGCATTACTAGAATAAATCTGTCATATATCAACTATAAAGAGACTTCTGTCAACCTGTTCAGCATAAAAAAACATTTGCTGTAAGACTGAACTTTTGAAGTTACTCCGATTCAACCACCAGAATAGAAATATCTTTCAACATAGTGATCTCAGCTGGAATATAACTTCTAGAATACTGTTTATGTTGTATATATGTAAATGCACAAACAAAGGTATCTAAATCCTATGTTTATGCTGTGATAACTTTCAAGTTTATAACCAGCTTAAAGTTGCTAAAGCTCCCAGCATTATAATCTCTCGAGAGAGTTTCTAGGCCAGAAGGTACTGTACAATTACAGTGACAACTTTACGGCCAAAAAGTAAATCAACTTTGTACGGTTTATGACGAGATACAAACGAACTCTCTTATATCTAATCCTGATTTAACTAAGTGACTCGATAGTTCTTTGATAATTTTTTAGTCCATTTACATTTATTTCAGTTTTTCAAGTTATATTTCTATCATATTCTTTGGTTAGTGTTAATTCGTCATTGTCAATTTACTTTTTATTTTTTGCAGGTTTTTCTTTTTTTTTTTTTTGTTCCGTAATTTGAGATTGTCTTAAGAATTAAGCTTCGACATACAGAGAGAGAGAGAGAGAGAGAGAGAGAGAGAGAGAGAGAGAGAGAGAGAGAGAGAGAGAGGGAGAGAGAGAGAGAGAGAGAGAGAGAGAGAGAGAGAGAGAGAGAGAGAGAGAGAGAGAGAGAGAGAGAGGGGGGATCAAAATTACATGTTCTTTACTTTCTATAAAGATAACATTGAAATGTCTTGAGAATTAAGCTTTCATGTACAACGAGAGGAGAGAGAGAGAGAGAGAGGAGAGAGAGAGAGAGAGAGAGAGAGAGAGAGAGAGAGAGAGAGGAGAGAGAGAGAGAGAGAGAGAGTCCCCAAAATAGTTGATCATTGGGCACAAGCAAAGGACAAGAAACAGAAAATATATTTTGTGAGAGAGAGAGAGAGAGAGAGAGAGAGAGAGAGAGAGAGAGAGGAGAGAGAGAGAGAGAGAGAGAGAGAGAGAGAGCGCAATTAGAAGAGACTTAAGAATTAATCTCGGATATACAAATAATAGATTCATACTTTTTCTGCTGATTTCAGAGGTTACAAAAATTTTAAGGAAAATTTCTAGTTCTCAAAATAAACTTCAAAAGCTGAACTATTGTTGAGTTATTTAACTATTCTACCAATCACGTGGTCATAAAAGCCTGAACGATTACAAACTTAACAGAACATATTTCTCATTGTCGACTTATTTGTATAAAAAGCATCTTATTTGATGCTGTTTAATTAGTCAGCCTCTAATATTAAAATCCATTCCTTTTAATTACTTAATATGTCTTACCAATTTTTTAAAAAAACCTTCGTAATTTATATCTTTTTATCCTCAATGAAGGAGACTCTGCCTCATTAAGTTGTTTTCATATCCCTCTTCGTAAATACTTTTTTAGGGGTTGGTGATGAGGGGAGGGGGTGGGGGGTTAGCTTGGTCAAAGGGGTCTACCCACTAGCTTTCATGAAAACAAACTTTATTATCATTCTCGGAAATTTTTATAATTCCCTTAAAGCTGCCTTTGAACATGGAATAAAAAGGCTTCATTGAATGAGGCCTAACAAGGCCCAATAACGCTTTTAATCACAACGGCACTATAGTTCCAAGATAAGATCTGCTCTATCTCGTATCATATTCAAACAAGAGGGGCACCCAGTAGAACGCAGATATCCGCCGCGGCAGCTTATTTCTCGACCTTTTGCTTGACTTAACCTTCACCTTTGACCTTCACATGCATTGATTTTCATACGCTCAAATACGAATCAAGTTTTACGTGTCTATGACAACGATGTCCAAACTTATGGCTGATTACTTAATATGGAAATTTTGCTCGTCCGTGACATTGACCTTAGACCTTCCAAAATTGAATCATTAACAGCTCTTTACATGACAGTTTAGAATCCATGCAAGTTTCACTACTTTACTATTAAAATTGTAGTTATGTAGTTGATGACCATAATTTGACCTTTTCCTTGACCTTAACCATGGACTCGAGGTTGATCTTCAACCTTAACATGTATTAATTGGCGTGGATTTTTATACTCTCAAATATGAACCAAGTTTTAAGTCTCTGTCACAACGATGTCCAAACTTATGGCTGATTACGTGAATTGGACATTTTGTTTAACCGTGACCTTGACCTTTGACCTTGACTTTCCAAAATTTAATAGTTTCCAGCTTCATACATAGCAGTTAATCCCAGAAGGTTTCATTACTCTACTATTAAAATTGTGCGCAAGAAGGTGTTCACTAACAAACACAGAAACAAACACAAACACACAAACAAGGTATAAAACATAACCTGCATCCTACTTCGTTGGCGGAGGTAAAAATATAGCTTTTTCCTAAATTTAATTGCTGTATATATAGTAATGGAAATTGACAGAAAAAATGGGTAC
>NC_090743.1:44556491-44561491 GCF_036898095.1 Palaemon carinicauda
TAGGCTCAGACTCATGGCTGGAAGAGGGAGACTTCTGGCCCTCCTCTGAAACCTTTGGCATGGTGCTGGAAATAGCCCTATCCCCTGTGGTCGGAAACAGCACACCTTCACCAGAATTAACTTCTGGCATATGAGGCTCAGACTCACTGCTGGAGGAGGAGAACTCTTGGGCCTCCTCACTTAGCCAAGGTATTTCCCCAAGGTTAATGTCACCGAGCCATTCGTCTTCCCCTGCAGGAAGCATCCTCACTGTTTTGGGCGCTGGCTTGGCAGTCTTCATGCACCGGATGGGTACTTGCTGTACCACCTTCATGGACTTGTGACCCAAGCACAAGTTGAAACCCTCACATGCAAGATCTCTCACTGCCCCCAGTTCACACTTCTTGCCGAGCTGGGACATGGTCGCCTTCAGTTCCGCTGTAGGGAGCTCCTTGGTGACTCCTTAAATGCACTGTTTCTCCTTGCAGTTGTCCTGCTGGTCGTTGGCACCATTAGGTTGAGGTAGCGAGTTATTGAGCTCGGCTAATCGAGCGTCTATTTCCCGCTTCTTTAATTCATATGCTCTCACTCTTTCTCTCGCATACTGCATCCTTTCTTGCTCTGTTCTTCTCCTGGCATTGGCTTCATCCGTGAGTTCCCGCACATACCTTCGCAATGCCTATCCCTTATAGCCTTGTCGTTCTGCTAAATCCACAAATGCACTGATCTCAGCAGCAGTCATTTTGCTAATTTCTTGTGGAGACAGCGACAAGAACAAACTCAACAGCACAAGGTATGATGTTGACCGTGCAAGAAATTACACGGAGGGGAAAGACGCTGTAGCCTTACGCAAGAGTCTCATGGAAGGAAGGATGAAGATGGAGCTGGGGAAAATGCACAAAGGCTGTGGAAAATGCCTTTTGAGAAAGAATTATTACCAAATAGCAAGCCTTGCAAGTAATTGAACAGGAGCCTAACTTGAAAACCAAGGCCATGACAATGGGTGAGTTTTGGCTGTCCGGTTGTAATGCGTCCAAACAAGTAACGATATATATGACAACTGTGCTACACAATAAAGAAATGGAATCACAACTATAGGTGACCCTCTATGCTAGACAAAATAAACTGGAATCACAACTATACAGTAGGTGACCCTCCAGGCCAGCCAGGAAAAAAATGAGATCACAACTATGGGTGACACTATGCTGGACGAAATAAAATGGGATCACAACTATGGGTAAACCTTTATGCTAGTCATAAAAAGAAATGGAATCACAACAATGGGTGAATCTCTATGCTAGTCTAAAAAAAATGGAATCACAACAATGGGTGAATCTCTATGCTAGTCATAAAAAAATGGAATCACAACAGTAGGTGAATCTCTATGCTAGTCTTAAAAAAAATGGAATCACAACAATGGGTGAATTTTTATGCTAGTCTTGAAAAAATGGAATCACAACAATGAGTGAATCTCTATGCTAGTCATAAAAAATTGAATCACAACAAGGGGTGAATCTCTATGCTAGTCATAAAAGAAATGGAATCATAACAATGGGTGAATCTCTATGCTAGTCATAAAAGAAATGGAATCACAACAATGAATGACCCTCTATGCTAGTTATAAACAAATGGAATCACAACAATGAATGACCCTTTATGCTAGTCATAAATAAATGGGATCACAACAATGAATGACCCTCTATGCTAGTCATAAATAAATGGAATCACGACAATGAATGATCCTCCATGCTAGTCATAAGGAAAAAATGGAATCTCCACGATGTGTGACCCTCCTATGCTAGGCATAAGGAAAAAAATGGAATCTCCACGATGTGTGTGACCCTCCTATGCTAGTCATAAGGAAAAAAAAATGGAATCTCCACGATGTGTGACTCTCCTATGCTAGTCATTAGGAAAAAAAGATGGAATCTCCACGATGTATGACTCTCTCTTCTAGTCATGAGAAGAAATGGATTTGTAAAAGTGTGGGGGCATTCTTGCAACACCACCACTTGCAACTCTGTGACTTTAAAGCAAAGTTTGTATTTATACTTTAAGTATAATAAATTAAATGAAACAAACAATGTCACTGAGATTGCTTAATGCTTTAAGAAAATCAACCCCTTTACCTACTTTCCCTTTAGTAAAAAAAAATTAATCTAAGAAATTACACTCCCAAATATTTTATCCAAATGAACCTATACCCTGACTGAAAATATTAAATTGAATGTGATATCATAAATCCTTTATCTTTAGGTTAACAATATTACACAATCGTACGAAAATTATCCCTTTCAAAAATGTACACAAAAATAATATCCCACGAAAAGTAACAAAATGGAATTACCCACCCTTACTGTCAAAAGAAAAAAATGAAATAAGGAATGCCACGTGTTCTTACCGTTACTCTACAGAATTATGCCTCACTTGAAATTAACACGTGTTTTAGTCGACCACGTTTTTTCCTAAAATGTCGTAAATTTCAATTCACTTAGTTTTAACACAAAATTAACCATTCACTCACTGCTTAATATATATAAATGAAAATATTTATTCCTTTCAAAAATGTACATAAAATAATATCCCACGAAAAGTAATAAAATTAAATAAAATACCCTTACTGTCAAAAGAAAAAATTGAAATAAGGAACACCACATGTTGTTACCGTTACTCAACAGAATTATGCCTCACGGCCGTAAAACGTTTACGTGAATCGTAAGCCAAGAGTTTCGATATAAGACTAACCTGTATCCTAGCACTAAAGATAAATGATAAAATATTTCACCTACAAAAATGACTGATATGTGCGTGAGTCACTTACCAATGTACAATAATTTGGCTGAATTCTCGGGTCTGCGCTTTTGTTAAGTAGAACTTCGCAAACAAATATCAAAGATAATAATAACAGACAATAATAAACCTTGGCTTCGTTCGGAAATACGGCGGTGGGCTGAGTTAAATCAGGTTGGCCATGTTTTGAAATGAACACGGGCTCAGCCTGCCACGTTTTTGTCCTAAAATTTCCTAAGTTTCACTTCACTTATTTCCTTTTTTTTAACAAAAGATAACACAATAACACATTCACGTAATGCACAATATATTTAATGAATGAGAAATTATAACCACTGTGATAAACACTCAGAAAAAAAAACACAAATTCTTCTCACGGGGTTGGCTATCCTGCTAAACAATAGGACTAAATTAAACCACGTGGGGTTTTAAGATAAAATGGTTTGCGGTACGAACACTCACACTAATAGACACAAAACCTTAACAATGAAAATAGAATGCTTTTGCTGTTTTCTTCCACAGTTCCAACTCCAGTGATAATATAATTTACTTGAAATGAAATTAAGGTTCGTCAAGTCACTAAAGACAGGAAAGGGGGGGAATTTGACTTTAATAAAATTAATTTGAAATTACCGTCTTAGCGAATCCTGGCATCTGGTCTCCAGTTTGTGGAAAGGGAAATAAATTGAATTATTAACAGCACACTTACTTCTACCGGCTGGGAACACGATGAAGTCATATGGTTAAAACCTTTAAGCAAATCAAATGAAAATGCAAAGCTTAGGGATTCAAACGCTATACGTGGGAATCAACACTGTCACAGGGTGAATTCATTAAGGATAGAAGCAAACGGCACATGTGGAAGGATATAGGGAATAGGATAAAAGGTTCAGTGGGTAGGATATTTCGTTAAAGAATAAAAGGAAAAAATGGGATGTGATAAGGAAGGGATGGGAGGTTGGGTAAGGATAACGAGGATCTCAAAATCGGACACCTTATCTTAGTAAAAAGGACTCTGGTTCCTCCCTTTTGGAGGATATGTAAACAGAGGTCCTGCCTCCCTGATGTCTTGAGGGTGAAGAGAGATGGTGGTTCCCTCAAGGAGGTTGAGTCAAGAAGAAAGATCTCCAGCCGCTCCTAGGCAAACTCAGCTCCCTTTTTCACCCCTAGTGGGGAGGGGGGGGGGAATTGGCCTGACTGTTGTCCCATTGGTCAGGCCTTGTCACTCTTGCTTAAGGGACTCAAGGGCCATAACAAAAAAAAAAGAACAATAGGAAAAGTCGCCAGTCAGCAATAAGACAAGGAATACTGACCAATATATGTATTTACGTTAATATTCAAATAAAACTAATGAAAGAAAGGGGAGGACAACAAATGATTATATTTTAATTTAAGCCACGAGGAGCTTCAATTGGAGTTTGGTGGACCGTGGATGAAACTCCAGCACAGCAATCACGTTCCCTTGGTAAAAAGGACTCTGGCCCATCCCTTGTGGAGGATATGTAAACAGAGGTCCTGCCTCCCTGATGTTGTCCCATTGGTCAGGCCTTGTTACGTGTCCGACACCCCCATCAATAGGCCTCCTCTTTCTCCTGGGATCTTGACATCGCCACGTGATAAGTAAGATGGCTGAAAAATGAGTCCTCAAAGGCGAGTAGACTGGTATAGGATGGTTGGGGGGGTGGGTGAGACTCTGGGTAGGGTCCCAAAACTCGTGGCCGGCCGACGAAGTCCTTGCTGGTGGGGTCTTTGTTTGGTAGAAGGGGTGGCACAATGACTGCCATTACTAACAATATAACCAACAAAACAACAACAGACTTTAGTCTGGCCTCTCACAGCAAACCAGCCTAGTATGGGTAGCCTTGAGTAGTTGAGATTTGCCGATCTTAGTGATACACAAACCTTTACACCACATTAAGGTATCCCCACTCAGAACAGGACATACAATATTTACGATATATATATATATATATATATATATATATATATATATATATATATATATATATATATATATATATATATATATATATATATTTATTTATTTATTTATTTATATATATATATATATATATACATATATACATATATATATATATATATATATATATATATATATATATATATATATATATATATATATATATATATATATATATATATATATATATATATACATATATATATATACACATATATATATGTATGTACATAATATATATATATATATA
>NC_090743.1:44566491-44571491 GCF_036898095.1 Palaemon carinicauda
CCCTCAAGCAAGAGAAGACAGTGGAAGACCATGATAAGGAAGCTGTGGCACTACCCAAGACTAGAGAACAATGGTTTGATTTTGGAGTGTCCTTCTCCTAGAAGAGCTGCTTACCATAGCTAAAGAGTCTCTTCTACCCTTACCAAGAGAAAAGTGGCCGGTGAACAATTGCAGTGCAGTAGTTATCCCCTTGAGTGAAGAATAATCTGTGGACTCCTCCAGCATCTTTATTAGAATAAAGACAGGAGAATAAACATTCTTTATATTGTGCAATTAAATATCTATGGACATGATACGTAAGATTTTCTTAGTAATTGTATTATTATTATTATTATTATTATTATTATTATTATTATTATTATTATTATTATTATTATTATTATTATTATTATTATTATTATTATTATTATCTAAGTTACAACCCCTGTTGGAAAAACAAGAGGCTCTAACACCAAGGATTCCAATAGGGAAAAATAGCCTAGGGAAGACAGAAAACAATGAAACATACACTACATAAGAAGTAATGAATAATCAATACAAAATATTTTAAGAACAGTAACATTAGAATACATTTTTCATATATAAAATGTAAAAAATAGAACACGATCAATAAAAAAAGATAGAATAGTGTGCCTGAGTCTGGCCTCAAACAAGAGAACTTGTCTTGCGTTAGAGTTCTCTTGCTTGAGAGTAGACTTAGGCACACTATTCTACCTTTTTTTCTGAATAATTTTTCTAATTTCTTATTGTTTACATATGAAAAATGTATTTCAATGTTACTGTTCTTAAAATATTTTGTATTAATTATTCATTACTTCTTATGCAGTGTATTTGTTTCCTTGTTTCCTGTCTTCCCTAGGCTATTTTTCCTATTGGAATCCTTGGGGTTATAGCCTCTTGTTTTTCCAACTGAGGTTGTAGCCTAGATAATAATAATAATAATAATAATAATAATAATAATAATAATAATAATAATAATAATAATAATCATAATAACACCTCTCTTGTCTGGGACGCAATTTATCGTTGTGTTCAATACTCATCAAATTTAGTATATCTATTTCTTCGTATAATATATTCTAAAGTTACAACCCTTTCATTAAATTTTGAGATTATCCAGATTCGTATTTTGACATATAATTAACAACCAAAGTTGTTCCGTATGTATATTTGGCATGCCAATAACTATGTCAGCATCCAAACTAATATTTTGAATTACAAATTTAAGTAGCCAAACAGTTCTGATGAACAGTATTATGCCCTTATAACAATTGAATGTTGGCAGAGGTATGCATTGTATGAATTTCTCCCAGTTCGATTATTATTATTATTATTATTATTATTATTATTATTATTATTATTATTATTAGCTAGGCTAAAACCCTAGTTAGAAAAGTAGAAAGCTATAAGCCCAAGGGTTCCAACAAGGGAAAAATAGCCATTTGCTGCAAGTTTAATCTTTTGAAGTACTACTGATTGAACTACCTGATTAGGAAGATCATTCCACAACTTGTTCACAGCTGGAATAAAACTTCTAGAATACTGTGTAATATTAGGCCTTATGATAGAAAAGGCCTGACTTTTAGAATTATCTGCATGCCTAGTATTACGAACAGGATGGAACTGTGCAGGAAGATCTGGATGTAATGGAAGGTCAGTATTATGAAAAATCTTAAGGAACTTGCTTAACAAACTAATTGAGCTAAGTTGCCAGAGATTAATATCTAGATCATGAATAAGAAATTTAATAGACCATAAGTTCCTGTCCAACAAATTAAGTTGAGAATTAGTAGCTGAAGACCAGCCATGAGAACAATACTCGAAACAAGGTAGAATTAAAACACTTCTTCAGAATAGATTAATCACCGAAAATCAAAAAAGACTTTCTCTATAAGCTATTTTTTTCGCAACTGAAGAAGACAGACCTAATGTGTTTCTCAAACGTAAATTTACTGTCGAGAATCACATCTAAAATTTAAGAGGCATACAGAGATAAAGAAACATTTTCAATTACAATATCCAGATGTTGAGTCACTGCCCCGACCTACTTACAATCATACTTTGAGTTTTGTTAGCAATTAACTTGATGCCCCGTAAGTTGCAACATACACTAATTTTAGCTGGATCTCTATTAAATGATTAAGCAATCCCAGATCTACATTCAGAAGATGGAATTGATGCAGAGAGTAGCATCATCTGCATATGCAACGAGCTTCTTTATTATACTATACCACATATCATGTGTATATAGGATGAAATGTAATGGGCCAAGACCACTACCTGAAGAACACCACATATACTCAGTATGGTGACCATCAACAACTCTTTACGATCTAATACTTGAAAATTCAATAATGATGATAAAGATCTACCCACTCCCAAATGTTTAAGTTTGAAAAAAAAAGGGGCTCAGAATTAACACTACCAAAGGCAACACTGATATCAAGGCAAATCATACGAACTTCCTAATAGTGATCGTTATTTGGCGGAAGTATGCGCTATCTGAAAGCTTCCTAATTCGCTCATACCGATTGTTCATTGGCGGAGGTTGCTTCAACTAAATGCACCCAATTAAGAATGACCTTCATGGCACAACATCAAAAGCAGTCTTGGTAATAACACAGCTCTTTTTAGACCATAATCAAAAGTGAATTCTTAAGGCCTCTCATTCATGCCATCTGGTGTTTGAAGTTTGAAAGGGAGTCGTTATCTGAAGAGAACAAGAGGAAGCCTTTGTAGGGCACAAAGGTTCATATTAGATTCAAGTTTTTCCTTGTAAAAACCATTTAAAATCTCTCAAGCAAATATTAACATTAATTTATTATGAAAGCAACTGATAGCTTGAGGCTACACGTAGGCAAACTTATTTATGTTTACTTTCTCTCATCTGGCTATTTTCCATGCTGAAACTCTTTGGTTTTATATGTTCCTGCTTAGCTAATAATAATAATAATAATAATAATAATAATAATAATAATAATAATAATAATAATAATAATAATAATAATAATAAAAATAATAGTAATAATAATCTTTCCTATATAATAAAGAGCAAGTGTCTTATTGTTTATATATATATATATATATATATATATATATATATATATATATATATATATATATATATATATATATATATATATATATAAATGTGTATATGTATATGTATATATATATATATATATATATATATATATATATATATATGTATATATATATATATATATATATATATATATATATATATATATATATATATATATATATATATATATATATATATATATACAGTATATGTATATAAACCTCAGTGGCATTTAATACCGAATTCTATCTTGGGAATATATATCCACGAGAATTAATTTTACGGTAATAGCTTCTTGCCAGCCAGAGATTCGAACCCTTGCCTATTCAGCCAAAAGTCATGCCTGCGAGGACTTTACTAATTGAGCCATCAAGAGAAATTTAAGTGTATGACAAGTCACCGTACATATTCCTGTCGAATTCAGGAATCTGTTCATAGACTTGAAATAAACCCATCACCTCTAAGATAGCTAAATAGTGAGTTTGCAACACGCGGTTATTTATGATGAAAATATATCACTATCACTCGGGATTTCAATCAATGTAAATATCAACCACAATGGCATTGAATACCGAATTCTATCTTGGGAATATATATCTAATGGATTTCATTTTATGGTAATAGCTTCAGGTCAGATAGACACACACACACACACACACACACACACACATATATATATATATATATATATATATATATATATATATATATATATATATATATATATATATATATATATATATATATATATATATATACATATATACATATACCAAAGGCACTTCCCCCAATTTTGGGGGGTAGCCGACAACAACAAGAAACAAACCAAAAAGGGGACCTCTACTCTCTACGTTCCTCCAGCCTAACCAGGGACTCAGCCGAGTTCAGCTGGTACTGCTAGGGTGCCACAGCCCAACCTCCCACATTTCCACCACAGATGAAGCTTCATACTGCTGAGTCCCCTACTGCTGCTACCTCCGCGGTCATCTAAGGCACCGGAGGAAGCAGCAGGGCCTACCGGAACTGCGTCACAATCGCTCACCATTCATTCCTATTTCTAGCACGCTCTCTTGCCTCTCTCACATCTATCCTCCTATCACCCAGAGCTTTCTTCACACCATCCATCCACCCAAACCTTGGCCTTCCTCTTGTACTTCTCCCATCAACTCTTGCATTCATCACCTTCTTTAGCAGACAGCCATTTTCCATTCTCTCAACATGGCCAAACCACCTAAACACATTCATATCCACTCTAGCCGCTAACTCATTTCTTACACCCGTTCTCACCCTCACCACTTCGTTCCTAACCCTATCTACTCAGACACTTCATCTCAAACACATTCAATTTCTGTCTCTCCATCACTTTCATTCCCCACAACTCCGATCCATACATCACAGTTGGTACAATCACTTTCTCATATAGAACTCTCTTTACATTCATGCCCAATCCTCTATTTTTTACTACTCCCTTAACTGCCCCCAACACTTTGCAACCTTCATTCACTCTCTGACGTACATCTGCTTCCACTCCACCATTTGCTGCAACAACAGACCCCAAGTACTTAAACTGATCCACCTCCTCAAGTAACTCTCCATTCAACATGACATTCAACCTTGCACCACCTTCCCTTCTCTTACATCTCATAACCTTACTCTTACCCACATTAACTCTCAACTTCCTTCTCTCACACACCCTTCCAAATTCTGTCACTAGTCGGTCAAGCTTCTCTTCTGTGTCTGCTACCAGTACAGTATCATCCGCAAACAACAACTGATTTACCTCCTATTCATAATCATTCTCGCCTAACAGTTTTAATCCTCGTCCAAGCACTCTAGCATTCACCTCTCTCACCACTCCATCAACATACAAGTTAAACAACCAGGGCGACATCACACATCCCTGTCTCAGCCCCAC
>NC_090743.1:44578991-44581491 GCF_036898095.1 Palaemon carinicauda
AGATATAAAACCTTCCACCCTCTCTCATTAGAACCTCGACGTCTCAATTCCAGCGATACAATACAAGTTTCCAATCAATTAAGTCAATGGGATGTAGCTAAGTGGCCCCGGTCTAATTGCGTAAGCGTTACGAATCCAAGCGTCTTATTGCGTAAGGATTAGGTACATCTGGGTTGTTACTAGCGTCGTTAGCGATTCATTTGTCATGATGAGAAATGGTTAGTTTAATTTCAAAGGAAGGGATTATTGCGTCCAAAAGATTTTTGTCCTCTCTCTCTCTCTCTCTCTCTCTCACTACTCTCTCTCTCTCTCTCTCTCTCTCTCTCTCTCTCTCTCTTTCCTAATTATCTAATAGATATGTGAAGGGGATTAGAGTGAAATTTTTGTGTTTTATATTTTAGTGGAACCTACATTACTCATATTTTTTTCAAAGTAAGCTATAGAATAAATTTCTCTATATTGTTAATTATGCATGAATTAAAAAAAAAATCTATAATGAATTGGGCAGCTCTCTCTCTCTCTCTCTCTCTCCTCTCTCTCTCTCTCCTCTCTCCTCTCTCTCCTCTCTCTCTCTTCTCCTCTCTCCTCCTCTCTCTCCTCTCTCCATGCTAAGACAATAGAATAATTGAAATAAAAAAAAAAAAAAAAAAAATGTCCCTTAATTCCACGCATGCACTTAGTGACCTACAATTAACAAGATGCCAGAAACCACCATTACTGCAATTCATGATAAGTTTTCTATGAACTCGATGGCCTTTCATTACCATATGGCAATTGTTGTCATTTTGAAAAAAAAAACTCTTAAAAGATAGAAAAATATGCTATCATTCTTCTTTAGAGCCATTCAAAAACTTTATAACAAAAATGAGAAGACAATGAGCAGTTAATCATAGATTATTTTGCTTCAAAGTTCCAGTCTTGTCAAAATCAACTCAAAATTTAATTGACAGGTTTGAAATATCCATTTACGATTCATTTAATTAACAACATATGCTTGAATTATATTGAATGCAATTTAAAGCTTAATCAGCTAATTAAATTCTATTAATAAATTTGTAAATAATGAAACCAAAATCGCGTTTAATAAATCCGAACAGGCAACTCACACGAAGGGTCTATCATCCTCACATGGAAACACAACGCCCACGAGCCAAGAGGTGGGCTTAAGAAAGATCTCGCCCACGTCTCTTGATATCCCACGGGATGTGGCGTTGCTCAGTTATATGGAAGACCGTAATTAATATTTTGTTTGCTAATTACTACAATATTAGAATAAATTATCTATCAATTTTATTACCATTTTATTAATTACCGTTTATTAGGGTCAATTGATTTTGCCTATGATAAAAAATATTGATTAATAACATTAATAATGATAACAATAATTATCAAATACACGTATTTCATTATCATAATGAAAGTAATTGAGTAAAAATAATTAATTTCCTTGTAATTGCTCCTTTGATAATTAGATTTTAATCGAAGACATTTAATCTTATCAAATTAATATAAAGAAGAAAACGCTTTGCCCAAATTTACTTGATCTGTCTCCTTAGTAATCAACCTAAAATCACACTCTCTCTCTCTCTCCTCTCTCTCTCTCTCTCTCTCCTCTCTCTCTCTCTCTCTCTCTCTCTCTCTCTCCTTTTAATTGATAATGAATATATCTCCATAATCTCTTACGGAATGAATCTCTCTCTCTCTCTCTCTCTCTCTCTCTCTCTCTCTCTCTCTCTCTCTCTCTCTCTCTCTCTTGATATTATTTAACTCTATACAGGGGAAAACCCTGGTACAGAGTCTATGGCACTACCCAATCTAGAAAACAATGGTTTGATTTTGGGAGTGCCCTTCTCCTAGAAGAGCTGCTTACCACGGCTAATGAGTCTCTTCTATCTTTACCTCGTTCACATTATGGGGCATTACTAGATCATGAGTTCGCTTGTTTGACGGTACTCTTAGGCACACTATTCTATCTGTTTCCTTATTCCCTTTCCTCACTTGGCTATTTTCCCTGTTGATGCACTTAGGCTTATAACATATTGCTTTCCAAATTAGGGTTATAGCTTAGCTAATAATAATAATAATAATAACAATAATAATAATAATAATGATAATAATAATAATGATAAAATGAATCTACTCATAAGTACATTAGCATACACGAATTAATTTTCTCCCTAATACGTTAAAATAGCTTTTATTCCATTAACATCAACTATCTCCTGATCATTCCTTCCCTTGGAGAAGTAATACCCCCCTCCTTCCCCCACTCGACCCCCTCCCAAAACATATGCTTTTAATAAGCTTGACATTGAGGCATTCGTTTGACTGAATGCCCCACTTATAGCACAGAAAGATGTTTGATGTTCGAGGTGAGGATGGCAGTTTCATCCTTGCCAAGATTTTTGGACATGATGTGTCGTACAATGCTAGCGGCATTTTAAAATTTATTTCAGAAGCAGGTCTTCTGAGAGCTATTTATCTTTTATAATGAGATATT
>NC_090743.1:44586663-44591663 GCF_036898095.1 Palaemon carinicauda
CAGCAGCCATTGCGTGGCCCTCCTTGGTCCTAGCTTGAGTGGAGAGGGGGCTTGGGTACTGATCATATGTTTATATGGTCAGTCTCTGGGGCATTGTCCTTCTCGATAGGGCAAGGCCACTGTCCCTTGCTCCTGCCATTCATGAGTGGCCTTTAAACCTTTAAAGAAATAAGTTTTTGGAACGAGTGAAATGTGAACAGACATTTCTCAGCTCATAAAGGATTTAAAGGTAAGGTTATTTGTGTTGTTTCTTAAGCTAACTAGTTACCAGGATTAATTGACAAACTACCAAACGAGAGAGAGAGAGAGAGAGAGAGAGAGAGAGAGAGAGAGAGAGAAATCTAGTGAAAAGTTTTTTCCTGATGGAGTGAAATATCTCATAGTGCCTTCCCATTTAGAGAGAGAGAGAGAGAGAGAGAGAGAGAGAGAGAGAGAGAAGCAGTCTAATGAATAGTTTAACCCTGGTGGAATGATGTATATCCAATAGAGTCCTTCCAGTTTGGAGTCTGAGAGAGAGAGAGAGAGAGAGAGAGAGAGAGAGAGAGAGAGAGAAAGAGAGAGAGAGAGAGAGAGAGAGAAAGAGAGAGAGAGAGAATATATTCAACAAAATGTTGTAGAAAAGGTACAGCTCTTTGCCTTTCGGAAATCCCGAATGCGAGAAAGCTGTGATGGGCTCAACTTCCGGTATTCCATTAAACAACATTCAATCGTTGTTTTCGTCAGTCAAGCTTTTATTCTCATCTTTTCTATTTTGTTTTCTGTTTCCTTGAACTTTTGATATTATTTTTATTGTCTTATTTTTATTTTCAACTTTTTTTTTTATTTTAGGTTTGCCTCTGCTTTGAACTTTTTTGTATTTTTTCATCTTGAACTTTTTTTTTATTTTTAGTCTTTTATCTTGAACATTTTGTTTTTAATTTTTGTTGTCCTTTATCTTGAACATGTATCTTCAAGTTGTCTTTTGTCTTGGATTTTTTATTTTATTCTTGTTGTCTTTTACCTTAAAATTTTGTTTATATTTTTGCTGTCTTTTATCTTAATTTTTTTTTTCCTTTATGTTGTCTAACTTGAACATTTTGTTTTCATTTTTTTTTTCTTTTGTCTCGAACATTTTGTTTTCATTTTTTTTTATCTTTTATCTCGAACATTTTGTTTTCATTTTTCTTTGTTTTTTATCTTGAACTTGTATCTTTATGTTGTCTTTTGTCTTGGACTTTTGTTTTTCTTTTTGTTGCCTTTAACTTGAACTTTTATTTTTATTTTTGTTGTATTTTATCTTGAACTTGTATCTTTAAGTTGTCTTTTGTTTTGGACTTTTGTTTTAATTTTTTTTTTGTCTTTTAACTTGAAATTATGTTTTTTTTATTTTTGCTGTCTTTTATCTTAATCGTTTTTTTTTTATTTTCATTTACTTATTATAATAATAATCTTCATTACAATATTGATACCATTAGTCATCTAAATTGCTTTCCTTTTCAATAACGGTAGAGCTCTCTCTCTCTCTCTCTCTCTCTCTCTCTCTCTCTCTCTCTCTGTTTTTATTAGAGTTAGCTGTACGTGCTGGAAAGGATTTTCTATTTACCTTTTTTAGATCAAACTATATTTTTATCATGTTTTTATCGCTTTTGATGCTCATTTCTTTGTTGTTGATGGTATGATTTTTCATAACGAAATCCGTTTTTTTTATATATATAAAGATATTTTTTTTTTATATCAGATATCGATGGTAAATTTAGAATACTAAATATACATCACCATCAGCTCTCGATTACACAAGAAAAATATTCTTAACGACATGTATATATATATATATATGTATATATATATATATATATATATACATATATATATATATATATATATACATATATATATATATATATATATGTGTGTGTGTGTGTATATATATATACATACATATATATATATATATATATATATACATAAATACATACATACATACATACATACTTACATACATACATACATACATACATACATACAGCAAATACCCTCTCTACACAGTACAATCCAAATACACCCAAAGAAAAGAATAAACAAAAACATAACAGAAACAGCATGATAATACCACCGTGCATTAGGAATATTAAATCATTCTAAAAAATCCTACGAACATATGTCTTGCGATAAGGAATATCTTAGCAGAATGGAAATATGGGTATGATAACGAATGTATAAGGATAATGATAATGAATAAAGATTAGGATATGCAGATTTGAATTTTAATATGTCACTTATTTATTTACATGTTTTTGTTGTCTATGTTCGTTTGGTTCCGCTTCGTTTCCATATTCTGTTTCGATTCAATACAGGGATGTTTTTTGCTCTCTACTAACTAGTGGTGGATAATAGCAATCTATTTTTTCTTTCTGATTTTTGCTTTGATCGAATAATAATAATGATAACAACAACAACAACACCAGCAATAACAACAATAATAATAATAATAATAATAATAATAATAATAATAATGTTACCATCGACAACAACAACAACAACAACAACAACAACAAAAACAATGATAATAATAATAATAATAGTAATAATAATAATAATAGTAAAGATGATTATAATAAGAATAATAATAGTAATAATAACAATGCTAATATTAAGAATAATAATGTTAACAACAACAACAATAATAATAATAATAATAATAATAATAATAATAACTCTAAACATGTTATGAATATAGATTAAAGACTAATAAGAAAATAAGTATATCATAAATATACCGAGAATAATAAATATACTACGACAGAGTATTAGAGACAATACTCTGAAAAAAATACTTTCGAAATATATACTGAAACATTCAATTAATTCTGAAGCTATATGATGGCCGTTATTCAATAGAATTCGTTTTAAGACCGTCGTAAAACATCGATATAGAATTGGTACCTTTCTGCGACGGTCGTAAAACGAACTAAAGATCGTAACAGCAGTGTTGCAATTGATGATGTGAAAGATAACGTAAAAACTCTGTTAAATGTGTTCCCTAACTGCTATTAGTAATTCAAAGAATTTGTCAGATAACTGATAGAGCAAATGGCCTTTTAATTGAAGAATTATTCGAGACGATCATATTCTTTCCCGGGATATAATTCTATCAAAAAACCAGATTTTTTAATATTATAGTGATTGAAATGATAGTAATAATAATAATAATGATAATAATAATAATAATAATAATAATAATAATAATAATAATAATAATAATAATAATAATAATAATAATATCATTATTATTATTATTATTGTTATTATTATTATCATTATTATTATTATGAAAATTGATATTAATATTAAGATAATTAAAAAGTTTATCATTATTATTGAAATAATTAGAATTCTTACTATTGTGAGAATTATTAAGATAATTATCATTATTAAAATCAATAATAACATTATTATTACTAAAATTATTATTATTATTATTATTATTATTATTATTATTATTATTATTATTATTATTATTATTATTATTTTTATTATTGAGTTTCCTTCCATTTGCCTCGTGACAGACAGACAGATAGATATAAAACCTTCCACCCTCTCTCATTAGAACCTCGACGTCTCAATTCCAGCGATACAATACAAGTTTCCAATCAATTAAGTCAATGGGATGTAGCTAAGTGGCCCGGTCTAATTGCGTAAGCGTTACGAATCCAAGCGTCTTATTGCGTAAGGATTAGGTACATCTGGGTTGTTACTGCGTCGTTAGCGATTCATTTGTCATGATGAGAAATGGTTAGTTTAATTTCAAAGGAAGGGATTATTGCGTCCAAAAGATTTTTGTCCTCTCTCTCTCTCTCTCTCTCTCTCTCTCTCTCTCTCTCTCTTTCCTAATTATCTAATAGATATGTGAAGGGGATTAGAGTGAAATTTTTGTGTTTTATATTTTAGTGGAACCTACATTACTCATATTTTTTCAAAGTAAGCTATAGAATAAATTTCTCTATATTGTTAATTATGCATGAATTAAAAAAAAATCTATAATGAATTGGGCAGCTCTCTCTCTCTCTCTCTCTCTCTCTCTCTCTCTCTCTCTCTCCATGCTAAGACAATAGAATAATTGAAATAAAAAAAAAAAAAAAAAAATGTCCCTTAATTCCACGCATGCACTTAGTGACCTACAATTAACAAGATGCCAGAAACCACCATTACTGCAATTCATGATAAGTTTTCTATGAACTCGATGGCCTTTCATTACCATATGGCAATTGTTGTCATTTTGAAAAAAAAACTCTTAAAAGATAGAAAAATATGCTATCATTCTTCTTTAGAGCCATTCAAAAACTTTATAACAAAAATGAGAAGACAATGAGCAGTTAATCATAGATTATTTTGCTTCAAAGTTCCAGTCTTGTCAAAATCAACTCAAAATTTAATTGACAGGTTTGAAATATCCATTTACGATTCATTTAATTAACAACATATGCTTGAATTATATTGAATGCAATTTAAAGCTTAATCAGCTAATTAAAATTCTATTAATAAATTTGTAAATAATGAAACCAAAATCGCGTTTAATAAATCCGAACAGGCAACTCACACGAAGGGTCTATCATCCTCACATGGAAACACAACGCCCACGAGCCAAGAGGTGGGCTTAAGAAAGATCTCGCCCACGTCTCTTGATATCCCACGGGATGTGGCGTTGCTCAGTTATATGGAAGACCGTAATTAATATTGTTTGCTAATTACTACAATATTAGATAAATTATCTATCAATTTTATTACCATTTTATTAATTACCGTTTATTAGGGTCAATTGATTTTGCCTATGATAAAAAATATTGATTAATAACATTAATAATGATAACAATAATTATCAAATACACGTATTTCATTATCATAATGAAAGTAATTGAGTAAAAATAATTAATTTCCTTGTAATTGCTCCTTTGATAATTAGATTTAATCGAAGACATTTAATCTTATCAAATTAATATAAAGAAGAAAACGCTTTGCCCAAA
>NC_090743.1:44599163-44602955 GCF_036898095.1 Palaemon carinicauda
CAATATAATCTTTCTCAAAGATATTGCAGATGTATGTCAAATATATTTATATAAACTCGAAATCTAATTCGGTTAAGCATTAGTTATTCCTAGAACAGATTTCCCTTTTGAGAACGAGACAACTCAAATCCTTTTGTAATTGGATGGCACCTATGTACTCACTTCTAACGCCTCAGAGACATAAGGTAGATAGGATTTTTTTTTTTTTTCGCCAGCAGCAAACCGTTGCAGCCCAAAATGGAAAGCATGAGAGCTTGTTGCTCGAGATATTGTCTTCCCAACTGGATGGGAAGCAGCGAGCACAAACCGCGAGCATGGCGTCAGGTGTAAACACACAAGATGGCGGCTGCAAATAGGACGTGCTCTTGTTTGGCAATATTGGGTCCAATAAGGCTCAAGAGATAATAAAAGTCTGTTTTTTTATCCTGTGGTAGTTGTAGAATTCTTCAATGCACGTATTATACGGATAACGCATATTACTGCAACAGTTAGTAAATTTCTGGACGCCATAATATCAGCTGATCGGTTTCGTTTAACTTTTGCCTATATGCTCCTCGAACTGCGAGATCGTAGTGTGACGCTACAACACTTTCGCTCGCTATCATCGGCTGGAGGTTGGCGAAAACCTCGAGCAAGAGATGACTTGTAATAATCTAGAGGAACCCATTTGATGTCTCAAGACAAAAAAAAGTACAGGTAGATAATTACTAATTGAATTAGATTGCTCTTTTAAAAATTCATGAGTGTGGATAGATGTGAAGACCGTACACGTTGATTTCTTACTAGTGTATGCGACAAGTCAAAATTGAAGGCTAAATATTTAGATAGGTATGCGCACACACAGATTCAACATTTCCCACCCTTTCCCCTTTCCAAACTATAGCATCCTAATTTAGGCAATTTATGAGAGGTTCTTGTTTTCCGTGTGGTTGTTGTTCAGCGTGACAAGAGAAAAATACACACACATACACACCACACAGACACAGAGACACACACATATATATTGTATATATATAAATACATATATATATATATATATATATATACTGTATATATATATACATATGTATATATATATACACATATATGTATATATATACAGTATATATATATATATATGTGTGTGTGTGTGTGTGCGTGTGTTGTCTGTGTGTGTCTATGTGTGTGTATGTATGCACATATATATATATATATATATATATATTTATATATATATATAAAACCAGAAACTTATTTTCTATTATAAAGGGGAGATTTATCATTCTAATGCCAATGATGTGCTATCTAATTCTCTAGACTATCCTGGTTTAAAGGTCACTCATGAATGGCAGAGGCAAGGGACAGTGACGATACACTAGCAGGACAATGCCCTAGAGAATGATATTACATACATATGCAGTTTTAAACGCAGGGATTGGATCAGGAGAGAAACATTGTTTTTCATATTCTATGGAATTTTATATCATATATGTAAATTTTTGTTCCTGTGGTAAATATTATCTTTCATTTTCTTTGCCTTAACTTTAAGATAATGAATTTGTCTAAGTTTGATTTTTGTGGTTAATATTTTCATTGACAGGTAGACCTATAGGCTCCCCAATAAGCCCCAGTACCCCGCAACCCCCATCTTTAGCTCACAAGGATGGTGATATTGCAGACAATACAAGAAACTATCGAGCTGAGCGGGATTCGAACACCAGTCCGACAGGCAGAGACGTTTCCTATAGGCTCCAGTATAATTTTAAAGGTTGGATGAAATTTAAGGTTCGCGTAGGAAATATATATTCTCTTTCTCTCTCTCTCTCTCTCTCTCTCTCTCTCTCTCTCTCAGATACACGTACACACTCCCACGTCCAGCACTGAATAATAGTATTGGGTAAATAATAAACAGGCTTTTGTCCAAGGAAAAATAGTTTTTCTGCCCCATGTCCATAAGGACGGAATTTCTTTACGCTATGGCTTCCAGTCATCTGCCATCATCCTCGTAAACCTATCAATATTCTTCTTCCTATCTTCCTTCTTCTTTGCCTTATTCTCTCTCTTCCAATATTTATCACATACCGCATACCAAAATAACTCGAGTTGCTGCATATATATGAAGGTGATATTGTATGGTAATCTTCGTGCATATAAGAAATTATGAATTGCAATCTCTCTCTCTCTCTCTCTCTCTCTCTCTCTCTCTCTCTCTTCTCATATTATATATATATATATATACACACACACATATATATATATATATATATAAATATATATATATATATATATATATACATACATTTATATATATGCGTATAAATCACAGGAAAACGTGATGCTCAGATGCAAAATAACCACAGGGAAAATGAAAATACGAAATATACGATTAAGTCCATACTAGTTTCGTGATACTCTGAACAAGTATCACGAAACTAGTCAAGACTTATAGTATTTTTGTATTTTCATTATATACTTATGTATATATATATATATATATATATTCATATATATTCATATATATATACATATATAAATAAAAACATATACAGTATATATATATATATATATATACAGTATATATATATATATATATATAATATATACTGTATATATAAATACTGTATATATATGTATATATATATATATATATATACTGTATATATATAGATACTGTATATATATATATATATATATACAGTATATATACATATATATATTTGTATATATATATGTATATATATACATATCAATATATATTATATATATATAAACGTTTCTGTTGTATGTTTCATCGTGCGTGTGTGGAGAGAGAGAGAGAGAGAGAGAGAGAGAGAGAGAGAGAGAGAAGTTCACCTAAGGATAAAGTAGATACTGAATATTCATTTTCATCTAAAGATAAGCAACCTATCGCCGATAATTTATCAATGTAACATAAGTTAGCCACCATTAGCAATGTCTTTGAGGTAGATAAAAGAAAAAATACTTATCTAAATCATCATGTCAATTTATAGGACACAAACAAGACACGCCATTTATACAATCTTATTCTGTCTCAAGAATAATAACATATATTCTTCCTCGTTATTTACAATTTTTTCATCATCAACATCTATTATACATTCACCACACCCTATTCAGGCTAATTTTTTTCTTTTTTTTTCATGAATTATAGTATAAATTCTTTCTTATTCTCGATTTTTCTTCATCGACATCCTGATATAATAATAATAATAATAATAATAATAATAATAATAATAATACTAGTTCTCATAATTTCAATAACAATAATTTCATCAATTTTGATGATTATGCAAATAATAATAATAATAATAATAATAATAATAATAATAATAATAATAATAATAATAATAATAATAATAATGATGATGACATAAGGCACCACTTGGTTTCTTTCCGACTGAATAAAGCAGTTAATTCATAATTTAATCCTTTAATATTTATCAATACTTGCGTACTATATTATTATCATGGCATTCTTGGAATCACAGGATAACTCAAAAACTAGTTGACCGAATATCATAAAATTTGCTGGGATAATTTTCCATGATCCAGGGACGATTGCATTAGATTTTGCGAGTGATTTGGTCAAAGGTCAAGGTAATGAAAAGGTCAAAAGCATATTTATGCTATATCGGGGTAAAGTATTCGATTTGCATGAAACTTGTGACAAAGTATGTCCATCTTGTGATCTGAGTGATTGAATTTTTTCCTAATTACGATAAGTAGCTCCACTTATAACAATTACAAATGCAACTGTTTCTAGTTCCATGCAGGACAAAGGCCTCAGATGTC
>NC_090743.1:44603455-44605955 GCF_036898095.1 Palaemon carinicauda
AAAAAAGAAGGAAAAAAAAGAGAGAGATTTTATTCCTTTTTGCGGTTGAGTCAGTTTTCATCACCACGCTGGCCAATGATGATTAGTGATGGTGGGAGACTCTTCTATGATCGGTCACAGCAGACCAATCTAGTCTAGTTAGTCCTGACTAACACAGCTTTGCTAATCATGGCATTACAGAAACCCTTTCACTCATAAAGTGTCGAATAATAATTTTAGTAATTTTGATAATTTTAGAATTTTTTATTTCATTAATTGTAATAATTTGAGTAATTTTAATCATTTCAGTAATTTCAATAATTTTAGTAACTTTAACATTCACAGCAATTTTAATAATTTTAATAATTTTAATAATAAAGATTTTGATCATTTCACTATTTATTATCATTTTCGTAATAGTAATAAAGATTCTAATAATCACAGTGATTTTATTATTGATAATTTTAATGATTTCAGTAATTTTAATTTTAGAAACTTTAGTAATTTTAATAATTATAATAATAATAATGATACTACTACTACTACTACTACTACTACTACTACTACTACTACTACTACTAATAATAATAATAATAATAATAATAATAATAATAATAATAATAATAATAATAATAATGTTATCAAGCTTAGTGATTTTGATACTAATAATAATTTCAATAATTTTGGTAATTACTATGAATATTTTATTGAATCTACTTGGAAATTATGAAAAAAAAAAATACTATAAAGAAGAATTTGCAAAAAAGGGAATTTGCACATCTAACCTGTAAATTTGCAAAACATATATAATCAGGTTCGATGTTATCCTCTTTGCATCTCATTATCTTCTTATTCTGCCAACAAAATTCCCATCTGACCCGTTTACATAACAGTAGCTGTTTACGACATCATCCACATACTCGGGGGGGGGGGGGGGGATTTGCCTCTTTCGGAGCATTACGCTTTACGGGTTAATAACAGGAAGCAAGTTCTGATTCCTTGTTATGGAAGAGAAATGCCTTTCTGTTTTTTTTTTTTTTTTTTTTGAAAAACAACGATACGGAAGTAGTTCTACAGGTATTGGAATATCATAAAAATGTTACATAAAAGCGGTTTAAATGATGACTCGAATGCACCGTTTATATATGTATATATATATATATATATATATATATATATATATATATATATATATATATATATATATATATATATATATATATTTATAATATATATATATATATATATATATATATATATATATATATATATATATATATATATATATATATATTCAAATAAGCCATATATATTTTTGATACATTAATGTTTGAATTCTCTTAACTACCTCGAGATCAGAGCCCGAGGCGAAATCACACAAAGAGAAGAGCTTGTGTCCGGCCGGGAATCGAACCCTGGTCCGGCAAGCTTATATAGACAGTGACTACCACTTGGCCACGAAGAAAAACCCGTTTAAATGTGCAAAATTTATCATATATATATATATATATATATATATATATATATATATATATATATATATATATATATATATATATATATATATATATATGCATATATATACATATATGTATACACACACACACACGCACATATATATATATATATATATATATATATATATATATATATATATATATATATATATATATATACATAATTAAATTATCATCACTTGCTGACCTACAACCCTAGTTGGAAAACTATGATGCTCTAAGCCCGAGGGCTCCAACAGGGAAAATATCACAGTGAGAAAAGGAAATAAGAAAATACAAGAAAAATAATAAACAATTAAAACAAAATATTTTAAGAAGCTATGAAAACTTAAAAAAAAAAAACAAGAGGAAGAGGAATAAGATAGAATAGTATGCCTGAGTGTCCCCCCAAGCAAGAGAACTGTACCCTAAGATAGTGAAAGACCATGGTACAGAGGCTATGGCCTATCCAAAACCAGAGAACAATGGTTTGATTTTGGAGTGTCCTTCTCCTACAAGAGCTGCTTACCATAGCTGAAGAATTACTTCTACCCTTATCAAGAGTAAAGTAGCCACTGAACAACTAGTTAACCATTTGAACGATGAAGAATTGTTTGGTATTCTTAGTGTTGTGAAGTGTATATGTAAAGAATAGACTGGACTATTCGGTGTATGTGTAGGCAAAAGAAAATGAGCATAAACAGAGAAAAGGATCCAACGTAGTACTCTCTGTCCAGTCAAAAGAATTAATAACTCTCTTACGGTAATATCTCAACGAGTAGCTGGTGCCCTGGCCAACATACTACCTATATACATGGTGGTCCAAAAGTGGGTAACCAGTAAATGATTACATTTATTTCAAGATTACACATATACATACAATTATATTTACTAAAACAATTATTGCATTGACAATTAAATTTTATTGTGAACAATAATAAGAAAGCCCTTAAATTTTATTATGAACCAAAATACACTTGTAACAATGAAACAGATACATAAACCTATTGTACATACTGGCCACC
>NC_090743.1:44610955-44613455 GCF_036898095.1 Palaemon carinicauda
GAGTATTATTACTCCTCTCCCCCTTAGCGTCATAGGAAAGAAATATCTATAATCAGACACCTGCTCTTTATTATAAAGGGGATATTATTATTATTATTATTATTATTATTATTATTATTATTATTATTATTATTATTATTATTATTATTATTATTATTATCATCAGGACTGAATCAGAAATGAAACTATAAGAGAGATTACTCGAGTGCCATATGTGGACGAGATCATGGTGAGGGGTAGATGAAGATGGTTTTGGCATGTTCTTAGCACTCCCCAAGAGAGATAATTTCACCAAATAACGGGGTTCCACAAATCACCAGAAGAGTTGGAAGACCCGGGCCTACATGGCTGAAGACTATGAAGCCTGAAGTACATGATGAATGAAGAAGTATCGATTTAGAAGCTCAAGATAGAGACGACTGGTGAAATCTAACCGAGGCCCTTTTATTATTATTATTATTATTATTATCATTATTATTATTATTATTATTATTATTATTATTATTATTATTATTATTATTATTATTATTGTTAATAACATCTACAGAAACTGGAGGTTTATAGTGCAGGAATCCGGTGTGGGGGATTAATTTTTTTTTTTTTATCTATTTTTATTATTTTGTCAAATCCAGAGAGAGAGAGAGAGAGAGAGAGAGAGAGAGAGAGAGAGAGAGAGAGAGAGAGAGAGATATTGCGTATGTGTGTGTCTCAGCAAGCAAGAGGTAGTTAGTGTAATGATTGTTTGATGTGAGAAAGACTGTTGGTGTAACTGAGGCTGTTTGTTTATGCTTTTAGCAAGCTTAGGACAGTGGCGAATGTCTTAGACTAATGCTTTTTTTTTTTATTTGACTGCAGCTAGAGGCAGTTGTGTGATTTGAGTGCTGGATTTACTTAATATTATTTCGACCAGCGTGGGAGTTATTATTTGTTTCTAAAGCCGTAATTCCTCCTTGGGGAGATCAAATTGATTTTTTTGAATGCTGACCAATTGTTGATGACCTGGATTGTTTTGAAGGACCTGATTTGATTGTTCTGTAAGATTATGACGATTATGATGGTGATGACCGTGATGATATAGAGTGCCCAAATCAATTGAGGGAGGCGTAGCAGATTGCCACAAAGTTATCTGTCCTGCCACCGAGTTACTGTGCTAAGTGTTGCTTCTGCCAGAGAGTTGTGGCATTGAGCTAAAAGGACTGTTGGCCCTTGTGTGGACAAAGGGGTCCACACATAAACAAATGTTTATGTATTTTATTTTTGATAGTTATGTACCTGCACACAGAGTTATATATCTTTCCTATTGTTCTACGTTACGGTTATTTTTGTCTGTATTTTAGTATTAAGTTGATGATTAGTTTTAAGTAGGGTTATTCTTTTGATTGGTGATTCGGTTTAGTTTCAAGTTTATAGCTTCTAAGGATTAGGTAAAGATAATAGATTCATTTGTATGAAGTTGATATCTAGTTTTAAGCGTTTTGTTGTAAGGAAATATAGTTTTAAGGTTATGTTTTGTCCTTATTTCCCTTCTGTGCAAGAGTCCAGCTGTAATATTACGATGGTAGAAAGTTTGTTTTGAGGAGACTATTGTCAGTAAGTAAGATTCGAGGGTGTGGGGGTTACATTAGTGTGCATCCCTCCCCACCGGGTTACATCCAGCTTCCTTAGGAATCAAACACTTTCCTCACTATATGTGCTGTTTCAAGTTGCAGGCTCCTCTGCAAAAGTCCTTGGGCTATATCGGCTCTAACCTTCTCATAATTCCTTTTCAATTACTTAAGTATGGTGCCTAGTGTTCCTATGATTATTGGCACCACTTTTACCTTATTATTATTATTATTATTATTATTATTATTATTATTATTATTATTATTATTATTATTATTATTATTATTATTATTATTATTATTATTATTATTTCGACTCTAGCTTACTTCCAAATCCCCAGGAGTGGCTTCAAGGTAGCAAGTTCTTCAGTCTTTGAGTCATTAGGTAGATTCTAATCTTAGCTTCAAAGAGATTATACAATTAGCATGATCTAATTATCTCTCTGCCTAATTCACGCCCCTTACGGAAATATCTGTTTCTGGGTTGTCTGAGAAAAGATCTCTCTCTCTCTCTCTCTCTCTCTCTCTCTCTCTCTCTCTCTCTCTCTCTCTCTCCTCTCTCTCTCTCTCTCTCTCTTTTTATATGTATATATAGATGTCCATAAACATAAACACACACACACACACACACACACACATATATATATATATATATATATATATATATATATATATATATATATATATATATATATATATATATATATATATATTCTTATTCATTCATTTATTTGTGTACGTCTGTGTGCCTTTACGTTTATGTATGTGTTTGTGTTTTCATAGATAAATGTAATTTATGTATATTCCTATATAAGCACACACACAAACACGCACACACACGTACACAGACGACACACACACACACACACACACACACACACATATATATATATATA
>NC_090743.1:44615955-44630955 GCF_036898095.1 Palaemon carinicauda
TGCAACTTTTGATATTTGCAAGTAATTCTTCGTCAGTTGTAATACTCACGCAAGTAATTTTTTTTTAATGCCGAGTTTTTATGTGTAATTTTAGGTTTATTTTCTAAAATCTTAACTTATCCGAAGGGAGTTCGAATTCTACAAAAGGGAATTTACGTTTCATCGCTTATTTTCACATTTTAATATAGGCTTTGTGAGGTTATAGAGATCTTAGATGCGTCAGAAAATCGAGAAGTTGTGATGCCACCGTAGTGCTGAAAGACACACACACATACACACACTCCACACACACGTATATATTGTCACGGCCACCATTCTCCTTCCCCCCGCCTGCCTTCCCTGTACAACAAGCAGGTTGTTTGTTAATTGCTTGAGCACTTGTCACGTCTTTTAATTAGCAGTCGCAAGTGGGATTGCTTGCTCCCACCTCAACGTAAGCCAATCAGGATACGCCGTGACTGCTTCTGGCCTGTATATATACAGGGTCTGAGCTGGGTCGGTAGTCACTGGCAGCTATACAAAATATATCAAAGATATATTTCACATTTATTGTTTACTTGACAGTATGTTATTTCTCTTTCATTTACATAAACTCCCGGATACCTTTTAAAATATTTTGTTTCTTGTTAAGCATGGGATTTAGGAGTTTATGTTTTGAGTTCCTTCTACTTCTCATGAATCGTAATCACCAAGTTGTAATTAGCTATTTAGATTTACTATTACTTTATTGTGGCTAAAGTTCATCTTCATAAAGTTAATTTGGCTGATTCATGATAAATGTTTTCTTGATTAACCTTTTCAAACCCAAAGCTATAAACGAAATAACAAAGTTTAGCAGAGGCGACCATATAATGTCTCGAAGAAGAGGTGACGATATAACTGCCAAAACGCAGAATAGCAGTTGTGACTCGAAGACCAGAACGACAGGACCTGTTGTTGAACACTCCTACATGTTTTTTGTGTATCAGCCAATCTGCTTATAGTCTTCATGGATGACAGAGTTTAATGGTATAATTAATATGAAGATTTACTATTAAGAAGTTTGCCGAGGACAGCTACTATTGACGATGAAGGCGAAATTCAACAAAACTACCGAAGGATTTGGGGAGAGAAAGGAGACGGGTTTTTAGCAGTTTGGAGGTAAGAATCGAATTACATTTACGCGTGTTTCAGTCGATTTTCAAATTGCTTACATATGAACTTTGTCGGTTCATTAACCTAACTTGCACGTCCTATAAATTATTACCTGATAGTTCGTGATATTTAGAAGGAACTTAATAATTGTTATTAGTGTTATTTTCTTGTGAACTTTTGTAAAACTCAACGAGGTTTAAGTATCAGAGGTTAAGCTAACGAGTAACTCAGTTCTTTTATATTAACGTTAAAAAACTTCTAAAAACTTTAGACTGGGCTATTGAGCTTGCTTACATATTGGCTAAGTAGACTAAGCACTGGAAAAAACTTATACTAAACTTTAAGCTAGGCATTTAACCTAGTAAATAACTTTATATTTGTATCAGGCTAGCCTAAAACTTAGCTAAATACTAAGGATATTACGGTCTTTGCTATCTAATTTATTACATTTTATATATCTACATTTAAGTAAAAACATTTAAGGCTTACGCCTTAGTCTAAACCATAGATGGCCATGACCTCTATTATAGATATTTCATTGTATTGTCAGGTTATGGAAAAATTCAGTGGTGACCATGTTGTGCTGGAGTGGTGTCTGGCGTAAGGTCATCTCTCCAAGAATATAGCACGGTTAGGAAGGGTTACAGTGCACAAAGGACAAGGATTCTCTCAAGCAAAGGGATTAAATTTTATTTTACTCAGTTATAAATTTTCTATTTCATTTTGACTGTTGTAATTAAATATAAATTAAACGATTTCTTTAATTTACCCTGTCACCATTAATTTGTATATCATTGCATGATTTCAAGTAAAAAGTTTTTCCATATGGCGACCGTGACAGGATTCGTGCAATCCTTAACCTCCCTGTCCTTTGTGTTGTAAGCCTTTTATTGTGGGTGGGGCTGTCCTCGGCTTCTTTATTTTTCATATTTGATATAGGCTTATTGGTATATGTAGTGAAAGCATAAAATTTGTGCTCGGTATTTGAATATTTTTATTGAAGTGAATATATGTCTTTTGTAACACGGATAAATATTCGTTATTGCTAGAAACTTTGATTTGTGTTTATCTAGGTTTGGTATTAGATTAACTTTGTAGAATTATTAACATGTCTGAGGATATATTGAAGAAACGGCGTTCTTACGCTCGGCAAAGAGTAACAAAGATATATAATACAGTTCAATCGAATCTCGAAGGATTGTCTGAACAAGATAGACTTTTGTATATTCACAGACTTGAACAGTTAGAAAAAGAACTTTTAGGGTTAGACCAGGAAATATTGAACTATGTCATAGATAAGGAAGACGAAAGCTCCATTGAACAAAAGATTAACACAGATGAAGACTACAAGAAAAAGATAATGTCGGCTTTGTTAAGTTTACAAAGGCAACAGGCTTCTAGTTTAGAAACTGTAACCACACCTACCCCGGTAGTTAACCTTAAGAATGAGTTAAGGATGCCTCAAGTTCCTTTACCTGAATATGACAACACCAAGGGTCAGTGTTTAGTAAAGTTCTTTTATGAATTTGAAAAATTGACTGACAAACAAAATTGGTCAAATCACTTAAAGTTTATGTATCTACGAAATCAGTTGTCAAAGTCTCCAAAGGCACTTGTGGATTCTCTTGATATTGATAACCAGTCATATGACGAGGCAAAGAAATTATTATTGCAAGCATTTGCAACTCCATTAACACAAAAATATGATGCAATTAAGAAACTTGTAGAATTGAAGTTAACTTTATCAGGTGATCCATATGCCTTTGTAGCCTCGATGAAAACTATTATGAATGCATTCAAAAAGCTTGACGTCAAAGTTGACGATGTTCTCCAGTACTTCATATGGCATGGTCTTAATGATCGCTTTCAATCTTTACTAATTCAGATAACAAATGAAAGCAAACCCTCATTAAGTGAAATTGAAAGTAACATATTTGAGGCTGTTGAGAGGTATAACAGAACGAATGAAAGAAATGTTGAGCAAAAGGAGAAAACTAGGACTAAGAATATAGAATCAAGCACAACTCTCGCAACCAAAGTTAGTGTTAGCCCTAAATATAAGTCATGTATCCTATGTACAAAGGATGGTAAGCAAGATACCGCACATTTGCTAGTAAATTGCCCAGTTTTTGCGAATCCTAAAATGAAAGTAGAGAAACTTAAAGAGCTGAATGCTTGTGTTAGGTGTGGCTATCATAATCATGTGACTCGTCAGTGTAAATTCAAGTTTACCCAAAGGTGTAGAAATTGCAGTGGATGGCATTTTACATACCTGTGTGTTGCTAAGGAGAGGCTTAATAGTTCCAGTACTAAAGCTTCTGATTCTAGTAATACTGAATCCACTGAAACCTCTATGCATACTAGTGGGAAAAAGCCAGAACCGAAGCATACTTTAAATAGCCTCACATTAGCTGAAATTCATCAAAATGTTACTGGTGGTGCTGCAATTTTACCAACTTTTACATGTTCTGTGGCTGAAGAAAATAATGTGGTTCGAGTTTTACGAGATTGTGGTAGCCAGAGAAATTTTATTTGTAATAAGCATGTAAACCATATGAAGTTCCCTGTCCTAGCAAAAAACGTCTATATGACTATTCATGGTTTTAATTCTACTAGGGACCTTGTAACTGATATTGTTAATGTACCTCTCAAGTTAGGTAGGGAATGGCATTCCATCGAAGCAGTTGTTGTACCCAGTATTGATATAGAGTTGAAACTGGAGGGCTTAAATGTCATTGTTAAAGAATTTCAAGATAGACATTACATTTTAGCAGATAAGTTTCTTAGTGGTAGTGTGGACACTATTGGTAACATTGGTCTTATCTTGGAAAATGATGCTGACTTTTTGCTGTCGCTAACTACACACAAGTTTGGATTAAGCAATCCCTCTGTGTATCTTGACACTCCAGTTGGTGTCATGCTCACAGGTAATATTAACAGAATGATGAAAAACTTGGATTATTTACCTAACATTAATATTGGAAATAGTTCACATACTGCGGTTTGCACTCAAGGAGACACACTTTGTATGGAAGGGGAAGCTGCCCAGACTAATAGACAATTACAATTCCTCGATAGACATAGCTTTTTGGCAGTCTCTCAGTCTGAACTTCGAGATGACGATGTTGACTTGATTTCCAACAGATCACCGGCGAGTATCAAAGTTCAAGAAGCCAACACTAATTCAACCTATGCTATTTTTAACAAGAAGGGTAAGCTAAAGCAGTCTGAATTGATTAAGGCTACAGAAGAAATGCTTGAAAAGCAATGCATCGAATATCTGGACTATGAAAAATCCCAGCTATCTAAAGATGACACAGAAACCAATAAAAAGCTAGTAAAGTATGTTCTTGATAGTACAGAACGAGATGAAGAAGGTAGACTAGTAATGCCACTGATGTGGAACAACAAGATATCCCATTTGTTAGGGAAGAACTTCAATTTATCCCGGATGATACTGAAGTCTAACTTAACACGTATGAAGAATAAACCTGAGCATTTAAAGATGGTTAATGATGTATTTAAAGAGCAACAAAATCTGGGAATCATAGAGAAAATTGAAGATATTAATTCTTTTATAAATGAACATCCAGAAGCTAGTTTCTTGCCTCATATGCCTGTGTTCAAAATGGCCAGAGACACGACCAAGTGTCGAGTCGTGTTTCTGTCTAACTTATGTGAGAAAAACAAATCTGCGAAGAGCACTTATAGTCACAATCAGTGTATGCTTCCAGGCCCTTGTCTGAATCACAAAATTGCAACTTCTCTGATTATGCAGAGATTTGACACCCATATGATTTGTTTTGACTTGAAAAAGGCATTTTTGATGATAGGACTCAAGGAAGAGGATCAGAATAGATTGTTGTTTTTATGGTATCGAAATATTCTTAAGGGTGACTTTACTGTTGTGGGCTATAGGAACAAGCGTTTAAGTTTTGGCCTAAGGCCTAGCCCTTGTCATCTCATGCTAGCTTTGTTCAAAATCTTGATATTGGATGTTGAGAGTGACAACGAGGAAATGGTTAACTTAAAGAAATCGCTGTATAATACCATTTACATGGACAATGGGTCATATTCGTGTAACTCTGCCAAGGCTTTATATGAAGCGTACTACTGTCTCCCTAATATCTTTGGACCATACAAATTTGAATTGCAACAATTCGTAACAAACGATGCAGAACTGCAAGAAATAATTGACCGAGATTATGATAGTGAAACGCCCAAAGAGGCAAAGTTGCTCGGCATGGTTTGGGATAGGGAAGCAGACACACTAGGCCCTGGTAAGATTTTCCTCGATACGCAAGCTAGCACAAAGAGGTCAGTTTTGTCAACATTGAATAGTATCTATGATATATTTAATATCTATGGACCAATCTTGAACAGGGCCAGGCTGTTTCTTAAAAAGCTTCAAGAAGACAAGACTATCACATGGGATAGCCCTCTCTCAGAAACATTAAAAAGGGAATGGACACTTATTGGAAAACAGGTGAATTCTACTCCTAAAGTAGTAATTCCTAGATTCCTGGGTAGGAGAGATGGTACTTATAAACTAGTAGCATTTTCAGATGCAAGTATGGATATTTATGGAACTGTGGTGTATATTGTAAATGTCTTTGATGGTAATACAAGTTTTTTTGACAGCCAAGAGCAGGGTCGTTAACAAACAGTTAAAGAAAACCATTCCTGTAATTGAATTTCAAGCTTTGGGACTAGCCACAGAGACTGTAATCAGTTTATTTCAAGAACTTGCTGGTCAATCAGTCGTTACTCCAATCAAAATTGTGAGCATGGCGATATATTCAGACAGTATGGTTGCTCTTAATTGGCTTTACTCTTATACATATAAGTATGATAAATTGCAGAAAAAGGGAGTTTTTATTCAAAATAGGTTGAAAGCTATAGGTGACTTGTGCCAAGTTTTCCCAATAACATTTTCATTTGTAAATGCATATGATAATCCTGCAGATTATATTAGTAGATGTGTCTCATACAGGAGACTTCAGAAGACTGCATATCATAGTGGACCAGAGTTTCTTAAGAAACCTCAGAAAGATGAGGTTCAGTTTAGTTTCAAGGTGCCAAACCCCCTTGAAAAGAGAGATGAAGTACCCAGCCCTGAAAGGGAAGATACTTCCTTAATCACTGTCTCAACAGATTCTGAAAGTAAAGAAAATAAAAAGAAAGACATAAATAGCATTGAACACTTGATACCCCTGACTACGTTTTCCAGTTTCCATAAGCTAGCAACTGTTCATAGGATGGTGTTGAAATTCATCAAGAACATCAGAGAAAAACTAACAAATAAGGGAATCGACGTTTATTGGGGAAATTGTGTCAAGGAGAAAAATCTTTATGCTTTAGCATGTAGGCAGATAATAGGTAAAGAACAGGAAAATAACTTCCCAGAAGTTTGTGAATTCTTCAAGAAAAGTCATACATTAAAAAGAAACATTCCCAATGTGGTAACTCAAATGAATATTTTCCAGAGCAAAGACACTTTGCTAAGAATCCGGAGTAAATTCGGAAGAAACGAACAGATTTTCTTTCCTGTGCTGTTACCTAAGCATAGTTTGCTAACTAAATTGCTTATTCGTGATATGCATGTTAGTCTAGGACACGCTGGTGTGTATTCGATCTTGGCTCAGTTGCGTAAGCAATTTTGGATAATCCACTTTTATTCCACAGTAAAGAAGGTACTTAGAGAATGTATAACTTGTAGAAGGCTTAATGAGAGACCAATCAAAGCAAATCAGAGTGCCTATAGGGATTTTCGGAGCAATCCACCACCTATTCCATACAGGTATATTTTCATAGATTACATCGGTCCTTATACAGTAATATGGAATGATGAAAGGAAGAAGATTTGGTTATTATGCGTGACATGTTTGTGGAGTCGTGCCATCAACTTGAAGATATGTTTATCTGCCGATACTAGAGACTTTCTCAAGGCCTTCCAGCTACACATATATGAGTTTGGCATCCCGGAATTTTGCATATCTGATTTGGGATCCCAGCTAACTGCTGGTAGTAGAATCATTGGAACCTTTCTCAACGATTTTGAAACGCATGCCTTCTTTGAAGAAAATGACATTAAGCCCCTGAAGTTCGAGCATTATGCCAAAGGTAATAGTTCTTTGGGTTCGCTAGTTGAAAGCTGTGTAAAAATGGTGAAAAAGCTAATTTTTAGTTCTATTAAGAACACTGTGCTTGATTATCAAGATTTTTACTTCCTTATTTGTCAAACTGTCCATCTTATTAACAAAAGACCAATTGCTTTTAAGGATAGTCTGAGAGATGCTTGTATTGATAATGTAGAAAAACCAATAACTCCTGAGTGTTTACTTAAAGGCTATGATCTGGTATCAGTGAACATTATTCCCGAGTTGCAGAATTCTTCTTCAGATGACACCAATTGGGTGCCTGGTAGTAGTGCTATTGATGATGTTAAGGATAATTACTATAAGCTTAGACAAGCTAGAAACAGACTAGTTGAGGCATATCATTCAGAATTTCTTGCAACTCTCATTAATCAAGCAGTAGATAAAAGGGATCGTTACAGACCTGTCAATCATAAAACCTTGGCTGTTGGAGATATTGTTCTGTTAAAAGAGGACACAAGCAAACCAAGTACTTATCCACTTGGTATAGTAAAGAAGACAGAAGTAAATCACCTAGGGGAAGTAAAAGCAGCTCGTGTGCTTAAGGGTAAGTCTCGTGAAGTTGTGTACAGGACAACAGATTCACTCATTTTGCTTCTTCCTAAAGAAGGATTTCATACTGTTGTTGAAACTGAATTACCTATTGATCAATTAAAAGTCAGAGAGAGAAGTAAACGGGCCGCTGCACTTGAATCTATGAGAAACACAGAACTCTTGGTTCAAGAGGGCCTAGTATAATAGGCTTACATGGTTATGTATATTACCATATTCTTTGGGGTAAGATACACATGGGCTATAAAAAGTGTGTAATGAAATTGTTGCTGGGAGTGAGTAAAGGGTGAACAAATGGTTTCTTTGATTAAACTTAGTAAACTTTAATCAAATTGTTGCTGGGAGTATACAAAATATATCAAAGATATATTTCACATTTATTGTTTACTTGACAGTATGTTATTTCTCTTTTATTTACATAAACTCCCGGATACCTTTTAAAATATTTTGTTTCTTGTTAAGCATGGGATTTAGGAGTTTATGTTTTGAGTTCCTTCTACTTCTCATGAATCGTAATCACCAAGTTGTAATTAGCTATTTAGATTTACTATTACTTTATTGTTGCTAAAGTTCATCTTCATAAAGTTAATTTGGCTGATTCATGATAAATGTTTTCTTGATTAACCTTTTCAAACCCAAAGCTATAAACGAAATAACAAAGTTTAGCAGAGGCGACCATATAATGTCTCGAAGAAGAGGTGACGATATAACTGCCAAAACGCAGAATAGCAGTTGTGACTCGAAGACCAGAACGACAGGACCTGTTGTTGAACACTCCTACATGTTTTTTGTGTATCAGCCAATCTGCTTATAGTCTTCATGGATGACAGAGTTTAATGGTATAATTAATATGAAGATTTACTATTAAGAAGTTTGCCGAGGACAGCTACTATTGACGATGAAGGCGAAATTCAACAAAACTACCGAAGGATTTGGGGAGAGAAAGGAGACGGGTTTTTAGCAGTTTGGAGGTAAGAATCGAATTACATTTACGCGTGTTTCAGTCGATTTTCAAATTGCTTACATATGAACTTTGTCGGTTCATTAACCTAACTTGCACGTCCTATAAATTATTACCTGATAGTTCGTGATATTTAGAAGGAACTTAATAATTGTTATTAGTGTTATTTTCTTGTGAACTTTTGTAAAACTCAACGAGGTTTAAGTATCAGAGGTTAAGCTAACGAGTAACTCAGTTCTTTTATATTAACGTTAAAAAACTTCTAAAAACTTTAGACTGGGCTATTGAGCTTGCTTACATATTGGCTAAGTAGACTAAGCACTGGAAAAAACTTATACTAAACTTTAAGCTAGGCATTTAACCTAGTAAATAACTTTATATTTGTATCAGGCTAGCCTAAAACTTAGCTAAATACTAAGGATATTACGGTCTTTGCTATCTAATTTATTACATTTTATATATCTACATTTAAGTAAAAACATTTAAGGCTTACGCCTTAGTCTAAACCATAGATGGCCATGACCTCTATTATAGATATTTCATTGTATTGTCAGGTTATGGAAAAATTCAGTGGTGACCATGTTGTGCTGGAGTGGTGTCTGGCGTAAGGTCATCTCTCCAAGAATATAGCACGGTTTGGAAGGGTTACAGTGCACAAAGTACAAGGATTCTCTCAAGCAAAGGGATTAAATTTTATTTTACTCAGTTATAAATTTTCTATTTCATTTTGACTGTTGTAATTAAATATAAATTAAACGATTTCTTTAATTTACCCTGTCACCATTAATTTGTATATCATTGCATGATTTCAAGTAAAAAGTTTTTCCATAGCAGCTCATTACTGCTACCCACTGCTACAAGTCTGCCTCCCTCACCTGTATTGTGTATCGTCTTTCGTCTTTGTATAATTTTTGTGAACTTCTCTGCTGTTCGGCTTTTTCGGCTAAGTATTTTGTAACCTGTACCTCGTAATCCCCTTATCTCACCAGTGTGTTGTCCAGTGTTAGGGCAGTTATATTATCTTTATATTTGTGTGTATTATTTTGTGTGTATTATGTTTACTTTATATGTACTGTATATGTTTACTGTGCACTGAATTAAATTAATGTTATGTTACTGAAATATTATTTCAACTTCCCATTCCCAGCATACCACAGTTACATGCGTTTCCCTTGCTTATCTTCACTTTTAATTTTGTTATACCTTGGGTATTCGGTATGCAATTATATTTAACTTTTTTTTTATTTTCACATTCTAACACCCAAGTTGTGACAAGTGGCGACCTTGCCAGGACGTAATTGCTAAGTTGGTGATCGTTGTCCTTTATTTTTTACTCCCTTGTGTCCTGTTAATTATTAATCACTTTCTTTTACAGTAACAGTGCTTTGATTTTGTTCAGTGCTTTAATATGTTTCTTGTATCTGATAAGTGAAGTGTTTTTTTATTGTAAACCAAGACGAGTGTTGGTATGTGCAGTTTAAATTCTTACGGTAAAACTCGTTTGGTATTGCACTTTGTACCGCCACACCACATATGTTAGATCAAGTGCAGTAAGTAGCAGTCATAGAGTTTACTCAGTTTAAAGTGTTCACAACCCCTCACTAGTAAACTTTATCAGCGTTAGGGTTAGCTAATAAGTGCTTACTTTCGCTCTCCATTCCGTGTGTACGGATCATTATTGTTTGTGTATTTTTATATCAAGTATCATTTATCGTTCCAAGTATCGGAGTGTCCATTTTTTTCCCCAAGCCTCTCATGTTTCTCCAGTATCATTAAAAATCTTATTCAAGTATCTTTACGCGGTATGTGATTGTCGGTGACTCAGACGCGAACACTCCATCTATGAATCCTTATCTAGTATCTTTTTCAAGTATCGTTTATACAAACTTGTGTTTGTCTCAGTCTCACACGAACAATAATCTTGGGCATAGGACTAAGGGTATAACGAGACATTAATGAGGGTCTGTCTAGTTATCGAAGGGCTGTTTCTGTTTTACGACCCGGCCGTCCTTGTCTATCGAGTGCTAGTTACAGCTAGTTCAATAATTTCATTTGATTCTTTCCCTGTATTCTTTTTATTGTTTACTATTAATAATTAATCATGTCGTTTAACCTAGATGACTTTGTTGCTAATCCATCTTCGGATAAGTTAGCAGGACCTCTCAGAAAAGATGATTGGAAGCAAATTGCCCATCATTATGGCATTGAAATTCACTATAAGCTAAATAAGACTATGATTAAGAATGTGGTGGTTGAAGAGTAAGTCAGCCAAGGGGTACTTGCGGCAGTCGCCATAGATACTTTAACCCCGGCGAGTTCGGTGTTACCTGACGCTCAGGCTGAACCAGCGGGTTACCGCTCGCCTCCCGTTCTGTCACCTGTTAGGCCTTATCAGCGATTTACTGAAGTCAATCCCTTAGAACTGGAGAAATTAAAATTAGACTATCAATTACAAATGCAAAGAGAACTGTTAGAAAGCGAAAAAGAAAGAGAAAAACTCAGATTAGAAGTAGAAAACGAAAGAGAAATCGAAATTCAAAGAGAACGAATCAAACTAGAAAGAGAAAGGCTTGCATTAGAAAGGGAGAAGGTAGAAAGAGAGTTAGTTAAAATCTAAAGAGGTGGACATAACAGAAAAAAACAAAGAAAAGGTACTAGAAATACAGGAAAAACAGTTAAAATTAAATGTAGGTAACATGTCCTCCCTCCTTCCTGGCTTTTCTGAAGATGATGTTGATGGGTACTTTAAAACTTTCGAGATTATTGCTAACAAACAAGAATGGCCAAAGGATGAATGGCTTACCATCCTAACTCCAAAATTAACAGGAAAGACTCTTAGGGTATATAACAGTTTAGATAGGCCTGAGGATTATGATTTTGTTAAGAAACAGGTCTTGTATGCCTATGCTCTTACTCCTGACGGCTACCGACTGAAATTCAGATCCTTAACTAAGTCCCATACCCAAACTTATGTTGAATTTGCCACTGATAAATTGAGACAGTGTAAAAAGTGGCTTGAGGCTATTTATGTAACAACATTTTCAGAACTAGTTAATGCTGTTGTTTTGGAGGAGTGGAAGAATAAGCTTCCCTTCCACTTGGTGAGATATGTGGAGGAAAGGGGTGAGAAGGAGCTGATCCGAGCAGCAGAGTTAGTGGATGCTCAGGCGTTGATGATAGACACGTGGGGGAGTGGAGCTCGTAGGCAGAGCCCCAGTGTGAGACCCCCCTCTGGTGAACACCTTGCAGGAGTGGGGCGAGGTTTAGGAGGCAACAGTTCACGTCCTGCTCCCCAGCCAGTAACCTGTAATTATTGTAAGAAACCTGGGCATATGATCCAAGAGTGTCGTCATCCTGGGTGTAAAGTGTCCAAAAGTTCTAACACCAAACACACAGTCACTTCTTCTAAGCCAATAGCAGCCTCAAATGTGCCTGGTCCTAATCTCTCTCTCTTTGACCCTTTTATCTCTCAAGGATTTGTGTCGATATGTAAGGGTGATCATAAGTACCCTATTACTATACTTAGAGACACGGGTGCAGCCCAGTCCATTCTATTATCCAATGTCATTCCGAACATTTCTGATTCTTACACCGGTGAAAAAGTTTTACTGTCTGATCTAACTTGTCAAACGTCTTATCCCCTAGCAGAAATTTATCTTGAATGTGACCTTCTATCCTCCCCTGTTAAAGTAGCCATACGTCAAGACTCCTTGCCTGTACTCGGAATTCAGTTTCTACTAGGTAATGATCTCGCAGGTACCCTAACAGTTCCTCCAGTGAAGATAGTAGACCAACCTTTACCTGTTAGTCCTACACATGATCTGGATGGAAGACTTCCCCACCTTTTCCCTGCCTGTGCTGTCACCCGGTCTCAAAGTAAGGTCTTAACTGCTCCCTCCGCTAATTCTTCATCCTTAACTCCATCTTTACCTACTACTCCTCCATCCTTTGGGAAGGATGATCTGATAAACAGGGCCATGAACAAAGCAGAACTCATTCAGGCACAACAGCAGGATCACACTCTTTCTCATGTACTTCACACATCTACCGACAAAACCGATATAGACACCACTCCATGCTTTTATTTTGAAGATGGAGTTTTAATGAGAGCATACAGACCACCTACCCACAATAAGTTGCAGTCCTGGTCAGAAACCCATCAAATAGTCCTTCCTACATCGGTTCGGAATAGTGTCATCAAATTAGCTCATGATGGTTTTGCAGGACATCTAGGTATCAGGAAGACTTATCTCAAAGTATTGGAACATTTTTACTGGCCGGGGATGCGTAAAGACATTTCCAGTTTCGTGCGGACCTGTCACATTTGCCAGGTAGCGGGTAAGCCTAATCAAAACATTCCCAAGGCTCCCCTCAAGACAATTTCTATCAAAGAAGAGCCTTTCAATAAAATAATCATTGATTGTGTCGGCCCCCTACCTAGGACAAAGAAAGGAAACGAATATCTTTTAACTGTAGTCGATGTGACCACCCGTTATCCTGAGGCGTTCCCCCTTAAATCCATCACTGCCAAATCTGTAATTGCACCTTTGTTATCTATGTTCACCTCTAAAGGAATCCCCTGTCAGATCCAATCCGATCAAGGTACTAACTTTACAAGTGCTCTCTTTCAACAGGTCCTTACTGAACTGGGAATCAAACATGTTGTCTCCTCAGCCTACCATCCACAATCGCAGGGGTGTCTGGAAAGGTACCACCAGACCCTAAAATCCATGCTACGAAAATACTTCCTGGAGACTGGAGCAAGTTGGGACACTAACTTAGATTGGTTACTTTTTTCTATTCGGGAAGCCAATCACGAATCTATGGGTTTCTCACCTTTTGAGTTGTTATATGGGCGACCCATAAGGGGACCCTTAAAAATATTGAAAGATCAGTGGTTCATGCCCCAGTCAGACAGTCACACTAATGTAAATGCATATGTTAAAAATCTACAAAGTAAATTACAGGAAGTACGTAAGTTTTCTAAGTCCCACTTGTCCCGGCTCCAAGGCAGATATAAAGCACAGTATGACAAGAAAACGAAAAGTAGAACATTTAATCCAGGGGATTTGGTTTTGGCTTTTCTACCTATAACAGGGAGCCCAATGCAAAAGAGGTTTTTAGGGCCATATAAAATTAAAGAACGGCTGGGACCACTTAACTATGTTCTTGAAACCCCGGACCGACGTAAAAAACAACAGTTGGTACATATTAATCTGATAAAGTCCTACCTTTCCAGACCACCAGAGGAGGGTACCAGCAGTTTGCCAGTGACTCTTGTAACCATTAATGATGATGTAGCTCCTGTGGCAGTGACTTTGTCCGAGGAAAACGAAGGCACCCAATCCATTGACTTTCCCTTGCCTACCAGTGCCTCATTGAATCAAGAACTATTGCTTCAGTCTGATGAATATTTTTGTGGGCTTAACCCTTGTCAAAAACAGCAGATAATTCACTTGCTAAAACAATTTCCAACTATTACCTCAGAACATCCAGGCTCTTGCAATATTCTTAAACATGACATTCAATTAAAAGATCCAAACCAACCTCCCATTAGACAACGTCCTTATCATCTTAACCCTGTCAAGACTGAAATCCTCAAACAAGAAGTACAGTATCTTCTTGATCATAATCTAGCCGTACCTAGTCAGTCTCCTTGGGCTTCACCCTGTATCTTGGTTCCTAAACCTAATCAAACTTACCGGATGTGTACAGATTTCCGTAAATTAAACAACGTCACTGTCCGGGATGCCTACCCATTGCCACTCATTGAAACACTGCTAGATACAGTAGGAAATGCCTCTTTCATTTCTACAATAGACTTACTGAAGGGTTATTATCAGGTGCAGTTAACCCAAAGAGCCCAGGCCCTTTCTGCCTTTATTACCCCATTTGGGCTCTATGAATATCAGGTAATGGCTTTTGGACTTACTAATGCTCCTGCCACATTCCAGAGACTCATTAACTCCGTCATCCGAGACCTACCAGGAGTTCATGCCTACTTGGACGATGTGGTGGTGGTGGCGACCAACTGGAACGAGCACGTGGTGCGTTTGAGTGGACTGTTCCAACGGTTGGAGGACGCAGGACTCGTCATTAACCTCCAGAAGTCGGTGTTTGGTCGTGGCACCGTGACCTACTTGGGTCATGTAGTGGGAAGCGGTACTGTGCGCCCAAAAGAAGCCAACGTGGAGG
>NC_090743.1:44640955-44643455 GCF_036898095.1 Palaemon carinicauda
TGGGAGGCATCTAAACTTGCTATGGATTGGGGGCCCTGTTGTTGAGATATAGGGAAATATCCCATGCTTGGCGGGGACCCCTTCCAGTTGGCGAAGCTCGGGTTTGAACACCTCCGGGAATTCCTGCAGCAGGCGGCTGTATTCATGGGGCGTGACTAAACACACCCTGGGAAGGCTGGGCCTGCTGGAAAGGTGGTAGGACCGGTATGAATCCTGGTCGACTAGTCTTTTGTGACACACATCTACCCGCAGTCCTTGGTTACCAAGGAAATTGGCGCCCAGGGAGGGCACCTTGACGTCTGCGATCAGGAAAGGCCAGTCGTAATCCCAACCCATGATCCATACCTTCAGTGTCCTCGTCCCGTAACAGGTGATGGGGCTGCCGTTTGCGGCAACCAGGGATGCCCTGTCATCTGATGGGAGGCCGCGGTTATCCTTATAGGGCGAGAAAGTCGACACTGTAGCGCCGGTATCCACCAGGAACCTTTTTCCTGAGTGGACATCTAGGATGTAGAATCCCATGTGATTAGGCCTTGCCTGCTCCACGGTTGCTTATAGACGCGGTCGCCCACCTAGTTTTTTGGATGGGTGCATGGCTGGATGCACTTCCGTGACTCTTTCCCCCAGACTCGGTGGAAATAACACCATCTGGGAAAGTCAGGACCCTTGTGGTAGTGGTCTTTCTGTTGCTGCCATTGCTCCTGCTAGGGAAACTGCTGGCTTTGCTGCAGCAGTCGATGCGGTGGGGGACGAGAGCGGGAGTTTTTGAATCTCCTGCCGTGGACCGCGTTGACTTCCAGGATAATCTTCGGTCCCCTCTGTGACAGCGTTGACGGGACTAGTGGCGGGGTATCTGGCAGCCAGGGCTGTCAGGTGAAGTTTCTTGGCCTTCTCAACCAGTGACAGCGTGTCCAGGTCCTAGGCGCCCTCCAACTAGGTGCGGATGCTTTGGGGAAGGCGACGGAGGAAGATCTCCCTTGACAGGCTTATCTCCCTGGGCCGCCCATCACTGTCGAGCTCATTCAGCTGGAGAAGGTCCATCAGTTTGTCCCAGGCTGCCGAGGGACAGGTGTCACCGAGGGCGTTGTCATCAGGTCGAGGGCTCGCTGGGCCCTCAGGAGTACCGGGAGTTTGTACATCTCCATCAGTTTCTTTTTTAGGTAGCTGTACCTCATGGGTAATGGCCTCTGATTCAGCCAGGGGGAAATCGTTAAAAAAGCATCTGGTGTCAACATTACCATCACCATATCTGCTTTTTTATCTCATTGGTAATGTTTGCCAGCCTGAAGTGGGACTCAGCACGCTGAAACTAAACAGTTGATGCGTCCGATGTGAAGGGAGGCAGATGCAATTTATGTCCCATCGACATTTGTGTGGCCGTTTGTGTTATAATCGCGCCACACCCTTCGGTTGCAAGGGGCTAGGTACTGTCGACTTCAGAATCTGTCCTCTGACCCCACACTCCGAAACTCCGTAGTGAGCTGTATTAAGTCCGCCAACGGAGTAGGAATTCTAAGCAGTCGAATAGTCGTTAATTGCCGTGGCTTTGCGAAAAACCAGAACGCAAACTGATATGCACCGTAATTAGTCCGTTAGTGGCGTTGGGGTGTGGGGAGTTGCGAGCCCAAACGATTTCTCTCTGTTAAGGGAAACTCCTGTGTTGAATGTTCGACTCAACAGAATCAGTTCTGCTGTTAGTAGTCGTCTGATGACGTCACATGAAAGGTCTCCATTATTTTATTTCTTGTTCTTTTATTTCCAATATATTTAATATTTGAAATATAGATTTATTTCATTATTGGAGTTTGTTATTATTGTAACAATATAAGAATGTTCTTATTTCATTAAAATTATCAAGTTTTCCTTGAAAACATGTTCTTTTGTTGGAAGTTGTGTTCGGACTTCGGAGTTCTGATTCGACTTCAACATTAATTGTATAGAGAATAACTGGTTATTGAAGATATTAATAATCCAGTTATAGTATCATTATATTGTTATTAATTATCTTTTTCCATCTAGAAATGTCCCCCCCTGTTAACTACCTTACGTCCAAGTATTTATTTCATAATTGTATTAAACATACGAACATTGGCTTAAGGGTTAAGGTATGACAGAAAATACGAACATTGGCTTAAGGGTTAAGGTATGGGAGAAATCCCGACAATTTTGTCGTCTTATTACAAACGTGCCCGAGAGAACATCTCGACTTATTTGGCACCTGTTGTAGCCGGGTTTTTAGCCGTGAATACACTCCGAGATTATTATATTATCGTTAGGGGATAGATGAGTATATGTGGGGGGCCTGTTTGATATAGTCATCTATTCCAGTTGATAGCAAGCATAGTGTCCTCATCTGAGGATAGTTACATACCTCTAGTTGTGATGGCTTACATGCTCTAGAGGCCATTTATTTATTTCACAGTAGTGTGTTTTACGCTATATGGTACGGTATTGTTGCCGAGCATTCAATATCATGTATGATCGTTTGATCTTGTGTTAG
>NC_090743.1:44648455-44653455 GCF_036898095.1 Palaemon carinicauda
TTAGAAAGATTATAGCTTTGGGAAACCTTTGAGGAGAGTACAGCCTTTGGAAACCCTTGATGAGAGTATAGCCTTTGGGAACCCTTGAGGAGAGTATAGCCGTAGGAAACGGTTGAGTAGATTATAGCCTTTGAGAACCCTTGAGAAGAATATGACATTGAAAACCCTTAGAAAGATTATAGCTTTGGGAAACCTTTGAGGAGAATACAGCCTTTGGAAACCCTTGATGAGAGTATAGCCTTTGGGAACCCTTGAGGAGTGTATAGCCGTAGGAGACGGTTGAGTAGGTTATAGCCTTTGGGAACCCTTGAGAAGAATATGACATTGAAAACCCTTAGAAAGATTATAGCTTTGGGAAACCTTTGAGGAGAGTACAGCCTTTGGAAACCCTTGATGAAAGTATAGCCTTTGGGAACCCTTGAGAAGAGTATAGCCGTAGGAGACGGTTGAGTAGGTTATAGCCTTTGGGAACCCTTGAGAAGAATATGACATTAAAAACCCTTAGAAAGATTATAGCTTTGGGAAACCTTTGAGGAGAGTACAGCCTTTGGAAACCCTTGATGAGAGTATAGCCTTAGGGAACCCTTTAGGAGAGTATAGCAGTAGGAAACGGTTGAGTAGGTTATAGCCTCTGGGAACCCTTGAGAAGAATATGACATTAAAAACCCTTAGAAAGATTATAGCTTTGGGAAACCTTTGAGGAGAGTACAGCCTTTGGAAACCCTTGATGAGAGTATAGCCTTTGGGAATCCTTGAGGAGAGTATAGCCGTAGGAAACGGTTGAGTAGATTATAGCCTTTGGAAACCCTTGAGGAGATTATAGCCTTTGGAATCCCTTGAGAGGAATATGACATTGGGAAACCGTGCGAATAATGTAGCCACATGAAAATATAGAGGATATTATATTCACAGGAAACCATAGAGGATATTATAGCCCTCGGAAACCCTTGAAGATAGCTTAACCTTAGGACAATTTTCATTACTGATTATACCAGGGACGTATATTGAAGTTTTAACCAAATATTTTAGCAAAATGTTTTGTTGAACAGGCAGACATAAGTCTTTTTTTATACTTTATATATGAAACATCTGTTTCAATGTTGTTACTGTTCTTGAAATATTTTATTTTGATTGTTTATTACTTTTCATATAGTTGATTTATTTCCTTGTTTCCTTTTCTCACTCAACTATTTTTCCCGGTTGGAGCACTTGGGCTTATAGCATCCTGTTTTTCCAACTAGGGTTGTAGGTTACCTAATAATAATAACAATAATAATGATAATAATAATAATAATAATAATAATAATAATAATAACGGTTATGGTCCCAAACATAACCAATGTTGACTCTGAAGTCCACAACCTGGCCCGATAAAAGTCTATTGTCTTTTACCTCACAGAATGGATTCTCTGAAGCAAGAGATCGTGATTGGTCATGGTGTCAGGCAAAATACATCACAATGATAAGCTCTAGCTTGAAAAGATGGAACTGCAGTCAAACTAAAAAGAGAAGAGTTGGCTGAATGAACTATGCTAAGCCAATGTTTGATGATCAACAAGGGCACATATATGCAGAGAAGTTACCACGTTGTTCTAGATCTAGAAAAAACAATAAGCCCAATTGTACAGCATAAACCAGCTTTTATAACAATATTCTTACACAATGTGTCAGGCTAACAAAGTGAGAATCAATACTGAGTTTAGGGTTGTGGGGGCCTGTTTGGTAACGTGATCGTCAGACTGGGGCTCGAGTCTCGCTTAAACTCGTTAGTTCCCTTGGTGGCTGCAACCTCACACTCCATTGCCTGGTACGCCTTGGTCATAGCTTGAAGGGAGAGGAGACTTGGGCGTTTATCATATGTATAACTGATTGGTCGTTAGGGCAATGTCCTGTTTGCTAGGGCAATGTCACCATCCCTTACCTCTGCCATTCGTGGGTGACCTTTAAAACTTATGCAAGTCTGTGTAGTCAAACCAAAAGTTTTTTAAAGTTCGAAGAAGCTGGATAAAAAGATGTGGAAAGGATACAGGGTTTGAGGTAAATAGAAAACTAAAAGTACTCCCAGCCAATGACCTTTTAATAGTTTCTACAGTACAGCTGTAGAGATGAGCTGATGGCACTCACCCAGCCACTATTTGAATACGTGTCAGAATTAATCTACGTGTATATATAGTATATATCCTCCTCTGGTCTATCACAAGGTCGTGACTTCGTCTAAGTTATAAGGTGTGATTTAGTTTTATATATATATATATATATATATAGATAGATAGATATATACTGTATATATATAAATATATATATATATATATATATATATATATATAGATAGATAGATAGATAGATAGATAGATAGATAGATAGATAGATATATACTGTATATATATAAATATATATATATATATATATATATATATATATATATATATATATTAAAGAAAATTGCATATTTTGTGTGATTTCATTTGATTTATATTACAAGGAACTTGCCACTTATTGCTCTTAGGAAAAATATTTAGGCAGTAGTTTCCAGTCAAACAATAGTCGATGTGGCAGCTGTAGTTTCCTACGAGGTTTTTGCAATTTGCATTTGTTGTGTGTAAATTACAATAAGTTGCAACGTAGCGTTAATTTAAAGAATACCAAACTATATTAATCTTGCTTCATATAGTTTTAAACATATATAAGAAGCTGTATCATAAAAAATATTTTAGTGTATTATCAAATCTTGGAACTCATTGCAATTCGTTATTTTCATTGAAATTTCACCTTCAGTGTCAAATTCTAATAGTCAGGCCTTCTTCATCATGTTGCTCAATACTACACAGTATTTTAGAAGTTTTATTCCAGCTATGACTAAGTTTTGAAATGATCTTCCTTATCGGGTAGTTCAAAAGTTCAAATTTGCAAAAAATTATTTTATGTTGAACAGGCTGACATAAGTCTCTTTTTATAGTTTATGTATGAAAAATCTTTTCATGTTGTTACTGTTCTTAGAAAAAATTATTTTAAATGCTTATTACTTATTTCCTTTCCTCCCTGGGCTATTTTTCCCTGTTGAACCTTGGGCTTATAGGATCCTGCTTTTGCAACTATGGTTGTACCTTAGCTAATAATAATTATAATGATAATTATTATACAAAATGTTCATACTGCAATATCACGTGCTAGGATAAGATCAGCCAAATTCCTCAACTAAAAGAAGAAATTTTTCAGATATTTCAACTGTCTCAAGAATTGGTTTTAATACGATCATATTGTCAACAAGCATCTAGATTTTGTGTACCAGATGGGAGGTAAGGATGGGGGTTTTGGGGGAGCTAATTGGTTTATCTGCTTATATGCTGGGTCATCAGTAGACATTGCCTGGCCCTCCTTGGTCTTAGTTTGGGTGGAGAGAAGCTTGGACGCTGATCATATGTATATATGGTAAGACGCTAGGGCATTGTACTGCTTGATAGGGCAATGTCACTGTCCCTTGCCTCTGCCATTCATGAACGGCCTTCAAATCTTTAAACCTAATGAGAGGGAGATGTTAACTGGGCTAAATCACAAACCCACACACGTACTCAAGTAAACACCTGAAATGCACCGGTAGTGGACCAGTGGTTACTCAAACGTCTGCCCTCAGCAGCAGTAGTCTGTGGACCTCCTCGGAGTCCGTGTGGGTTTCACCTTCTCGTCGATTTTACCCGGGACCGGACGCAGTCACGTCCACATCAGTTACAACAGAAACGCCCGTGTCCATGCATCGATTCACCCTGATTCGTCGGGCGTTGGAGACCACCAGTGGAAAATGTTGACTTCAGTTTCTTGAGTATCGTAGCTATAGGTGGTTTGTCATGGATGTTCTTTTACAGTCGTTTGATATATCTTAAGCCATATGGAAGTGTTTGATTAAGCAAGACGGCTAAGACTGATAAAGAATATATTCTAACTTGTATGCGAATATCAGTCATAAGGTAACAATTAGATATAGCAATTAGGGTTGCCAATACTAGAACTGCAGTGAATTAATACTAGCTAAAGTTTGTTTTTAAACCTTCACCGCTAGTCTCTGGATTCCGTTCTTCCAAGTAAAATCAAATATATCACGAAGAAATGATTCCTTATATCAAAAGGAATTTGATGTTAAGCAGACGCATTATTGTCTTGCTACTCGCTTTCTGTGTGATTTTCCTGTCTCAGTTCTACCAAACTAAAAGTGGAACTGAGATTTTGATGGATGAATTCGACGATGAAAAAGACGAGGAAATGGACAAACTGGGAGATGAGGAGGATCAGAAAGAGAAGAAGGAACAGGAGAAAAAGGAGATAGTAATAGAAGGTGAGACAAAACAACGTGATCGGAGAGGCAGAATTAATATGAATTTTGATTATATTGATGCTGTTCTAAGTCGGGAAATTTTTGGAAATGACTTGATATCTGGCGATGTTAATGAAGATAACATTTACTATGAAAACTTAGGATATGAAATTGCTGTTAATTCTAGCGAGATAAAGATTGACTTAGGAGAGAAAATAGAGTTAGTGATTGACGAACAAGGGACAGAGAGCATGAGCATCATAGACCAAGAGTTAGAAGAGTATAAAAGGAAAGAAGAGAAAATAGCTCTGGCTGTATACAATGGTAATGCTCAGTGGCATGAACGATAATATCCGCCAATATTTGAGATTATGAAGCATGATTCCTTTCGCTGATAATTATGTTTTCGATCACGCTGCCACGCAGACAGAGGCACAGAGACCGACTTGAACAGACAATTCAAAAACCTAAATCGAAGTAAAAAAAAAATGAAAAATAAAAAATAAAAATCTTTAGCAAATTATGGATGAAACGTCAGATTTTCGTTTGATATTTTAATTGGTAAACAATAACTAGGATAATTTCGATTACATTACTAAGAATTCTCTGTCAGCCTTTGTGTTTCAACGATTATCGAAATTTGCCTTTAAACAATAAGTTTTATACACAGCTAGTCTCTCTCTCTCTCTCTCTC